>NC_049902.1:13688690-13701019 GCF_001411555.2 Juglans regia | reverse complement strand
ATATTTCATATCATCTCATTTCATCATTATAATTTTCTTAAATCTCTAAATAAAATAAAATAAATAATTCAATTTTTTTAAATCCCAAAACAACAATAATATTAAAAAATATATTCTAATAATATTTTATTCAACTTTTTAACTTTAATCTCAACTCATCTCATCTCATCTCTGAAAACAAACGAATCCATAATCTCTACACAATATATTTTTTCTTAATTTTTATTTTTTTTATAAAATATTTAATATATAAATAGTGAATAGAAAAATTGAATTATTTTAAAAAAATAAATTCAAAAAAAATTTAAAAAAATTTAAAAACTTAAAAATTTAAAAAATATGATATGTAGAAGTTGGAAAAGTTGTATAGCATTCTAAATTCAATATCACGGCAATGTACAAAGTAATAAAAAATAAAATAAAAAATTTAGGTGCCTAATTTTTTTTATAAAAATAAATTTATAAATTAATGTAATATGTTAAGATATTAAATTATTTTTATTATAAATATATCTCATCTCATCTCTGAAAACAAACGAGCCCATAATCTCTACACAATATATTTTTTCTTAATTTTTATTTTTTTATAAAATATTTAATATATAAATAGTGAATAGAAAAATTGAATTATTTTAAAAAAATAAATTCAAAAAAAATTTAAAAAAATTAAAAAACTTAAAAATTTAAAAAATATGATATGTAGAAGTTGGACAAGTGTGACATACCAGTTTTGGTTTTAGGGTATATTAGTAATTTTTCCTAGTAAACTTTTATTTTAGAATTTATATTTTTATGAGTATAGTTTTATCAGAATTTATATTTAATTTATCTCTATATTTTCTATTATGGTTGCTATTTATGATTTGTTAGAGTTTTGTTTTAATAAGGATTTCTAAAGTGTTTCAGATTACGTTCACTGCGATGTTTGTTTTGAAAATTAAAGTTTAAATTTTTCTAGTCTCCGAACCTCATCACTTTGTTAGCCGCTGTTTGACAAATTCAAATCACCAATCCGTAAGTTTCATCCACTTTGTTTCAAATTTGAACCCTGATCTCATACTCTTTCTCATCCCGTAGTGTGTAAATTCGAGTCCTAGTAGGAGTCTAATTCTCATTAGAAAAAAAAAACCCCATCAGATAGCCTTTCTATCGTCTTTATAAATCCATCTAGAATATCTGATTCAAACATAAGAAAAATACAAAGAAAACTCACTTGTATTTGAGTTCTCTTCTCTGACCCGCAGCCACCCACTCCTTCTCGCAGTAACTCCACGCCACTCAGAGACGCGGGACTCCCTTCCGGCGTCACAGACGGTGCCGACCAGCCCAGCCCTAGCTCAGCCACCCATTTTCGGTAAGCCGACCGCCATCAGCTCTCTTTTTCTCTCTCTTTTGGTTTCGGTTTAGTAGTTCCTCTCTCTAAACTCTCTCTCTTTCTCTCACTCGGTGCCGCACCACCATAGGAACCCCCAGTCGCGCCGCCGACCACTCCCAACCACCAGAACCGCCGTCGAGTTAGCCCCTCTTCCTCGGTGAGCTCCTCCATCGCAGACACTTTCTCTCTCAACTCTCTGTTTTCATTTTTATCGGATATTAGACTTGTTCTCGGGTTCTTGAGGAACCCGTGGGTTCTTTTGTTGGGCCTTGGGCCTTAGGCCCGTATGAGGTTGGGTTTGGGTTTAGTTTCCTGTTTGGGCTCATGTAGTATAGTATTATACTTATGGGCCAGAGTTTTTAACCCTTTTTACAGATTATAGTGATATTTATTTGAGCTTATATTTTAAGTTAGACTTGATCTCATTTTATTTCAATAATTGTTTTAGTGATTTATATTGAGTTTAATATTACTAGTTGAGTTTATTAAATAAATATATTTAGTTAAAGGTTCTTTTTAATAAATGTTTAAAGAATTGGAAAGATGTTTTAAAGTATAATTTTTAAGTCTAATATTTGAGTTAATATTTCTTTTGTCAATTTAGTAAGATTTTAATAAAATTTCTATGTTAAGAATTTAATGGAATTTATTAAGTTTCTTATAAGATTTAATAATTACGTTAAGAAATGAAACTTAGTTTAAGAATTTAAGTTTTTGTGAATTATTTAAAAATAGCTCGAGTATTTCTACTAAATTATAAATTAGTATTTTAAGTAATTTAAATACTATGAATTATTGATTTTAGTGTTAAACAAATATTGGTTTGACTATGTTTTAGAATTCCGAATTTAGTTAAGTAAGATATTAGCATTTATTTTAGTTCCAAACAATTTAGTGATAGTTATTTATTGAATATAGGTCTCAAGTTACGAAGTATTATTCAAGAGAAACGCATCGAGGTAAGTAAATTTGATCATAAATTAGGATCATCACAGTTAGCTTATATGTATGTATTATTCAAGCCAGTTCTTTGATAGCCATTATTTATGAACCGCTCATGTACAAGCATGTCATCCAGCATAGCATATGATCATGTCATTCCGCATCATGTTTTAGTTTCAGAAATTATAGTTATGTATGTATTATGTCATGCATCTCATGTGTATAAGACACATAAGCCATCTTAAATTCAAGTGTAAGATAAAAATCAGATCAGTTAATAAGATGGCCATTCAGATGCATGGTACCAATGCAGTTCAGTTTCAGGGTGGTGTGCAAGCCACGAACTCAGTCGTGGTCCACCATAGTATGCTAGAATACTATCAGCAGTTCCCCTTGCTGCAGCGGGATGTGGGGCTGGTGCACAACCTTACACACAGGGTTAAGTGTGTTGGCCAGTCAGATAAGTAAGATAAATCAGTCAGTTAGTTCAGATAATTCAGTCATACATAGCATAAGCATTAGCATGAACAGTCATGAATTTTAAGTTCAGCATGAAAGTTCTTATGAAAATTTTATGTTTATTATGTTTTCGTTATGATAGATTTCTTACTGAGTCATCGACTCATTTTAGTTTATTTTCATGTTTTTAATTACCCAGGTGAAGATGATGATTACGAGCAGGCAGGCCAGGAGTAGAAGGAGCATTTTAGTTTTGTTCAGACTTTTTTTTAAAATAAAATGTGTCTCTTATGACGAATTTATTCAGTTATTTCTTTAATATTTTTGGGAAGACATTTTTATTAGACCTTTTATTTCATAATAAATTACTTCAGTTTATTTTTCAATTGTGAAATTAGAGAATCGCTTGCCGGGTTTATTTTTCATGAAAAATACGTGACACACCTAGCCTACGGGAAGGGGGTGTTACAACAAGTTGTATAGCATTCTAAATTCAATATCACGGCAATGTACAAAGTAATAAAAAATAAAATAAAAAATTTAGGTGCCTAATTTTTTTTATAAAAATAAATTTATAAATTAATGTAATATGTTAAGATATTAAATTATTTTTATTATAAATATATCTCATCTCATCTCTGAAAACAAACGAGCCCATAATCTCTACACAATATATTTTTTCTTAATTTTTATTTTTTTTATAAAATATTTAATAGATAAATAGTGAATAGAAAAATTGAATTATTTAAAAAAATTAAATTCAAAAAAATTTAAAAAAATTAAAAAACTTAAAAATTTAAAAAATATGATATGTAAAAGTTAGACAAGTTGTATAGCATTCTAAATTCAATATCACGGCAATGTACAAAGTAATAAAAAATAAAATAAAAAATTTAGGTGCTTAATTTTTTTTGTAAAAATAAATTTATAAATTAATGTAATATGTTAAGATATTAAATTATTTTTATTATAAATATATCTAATATATTATATCAAAATATATATTTTTATAAAATTTGTTATCCGATAATATTTTAAAGCTGATATATATGTGTTGCATTTATTAATAATAAAATTTCAATACATTCTTAAAAGTATTAGAAAACACAAAATTACAATTATAGGAAAAGTCTCATCTAAAAGGACAGCTTTGGTTTATGTGCTTTTCAACATTGACAGTTTGAGGAAAACGAAAAGATAGACGAAAACATATAAAGGGACGGTGGGGTAATGATCCCGATAAGATTGGCTGTGCATTCGATCCATAATAATATACGCACAACAAATTATAATAATGTTATAAAATAAAAATATTTTTATAAAATAATTTATAAAAATATTACTCATTTAAAATATAATTATATAAAATATTATAAAAAATATTGTATATAAATTATTTTCATTTTTCAATTAAGGTAATTTCTGTCCACACGCAAGACAAAAGTAAGGAGAAATTGTAATTTTCAATTTTTTTAATAAATCATTATTATATTTTAAAAAGAATTGCTACATATATAAATAAATTATATAAAAATAAATTTATAAATTGACGTGATTTTACGTAATTTGTTAGATTTATTTTATATTAAAAATAATTTTACAATTTAACGTATTGCATCAAACTACGTCAGTTTATAAATTTATTTTTGTGTAATTATTTTATGACTAAAATATTATTATATTTTAAATGACAATTTCCTATAAAGTTGTTTAATTATAAATTATAAATTAACAATATATTTTTAATTTTTTTCAAGCTGTACACTCAGCGGTATCATTGAGCAGCTGATAGCTTCTCTCTTTGGTAATGGTCTTCCTCCACGCCATAATTTCCAGGCACGTAAACCTCTTCTAGCTAGACGACACACGATTCCCTATTGTCCACGTACATTTTGCGATGTACGTATTTTGCTCATCAGTCATATATAGTAGAGTACTACTTTTACTGCTTATAGTTATAAGTTAGTGTATTAATTATAAATCACTTTATTGTTATTGTAGAAAAAAACTAAAACACAAATATTATTTTATGCTTTTTACTTATCAATTATTTTTTATATTGTCCATAAAAAAATCTTGCAAATTATAGATTCCTTTCGTACGCCTGCTGGACCGCAAGTTCTCTTTTCTGATTTATTCCTATAGTACGTAGCCTGCATTCGATTTCTTATAGATTCCTTTCGTACACAGTGGTAATAATTTATATTTCATACGTAGCCTGCATTCGATTCCTTATAAATAGCTAAGACCCCAACTACACAAGAACACATCTTCAACAATATCCACACTGATCACTCCCTGATCAACATCTCTCTCTCTCTCTCTCGCGCTCACACACAAATGGAAGCACCAGCACAACCAAAATGGGTAAAATATCTCACTGCAGAACTCAAAATCGCAACAGCAGAAGAAGCATGGCCGTTCTTCGAGGACTACTGCAACCTAGCCAAATATGCTCCTGACGTAGTCGACACGAGTCACTTTGTCGAAGGGATCTGCAACCAGCCTGGCCTCGTCCGCTACTGCGCTGCCACAGCAACAAAAGTATGGGACGGGCGTATGCAATCGAAGAAATTGTGGGTCAATGAGAAGCTAAATCAGATAGATCCCATCAAGAAGTCTTTGACCTACGAAGTCAAGGAAAATAACGTCGGCATCAAGACCCTAGTGGGAACATGCTCAGCATATCCAATCAGCAAGGAAAGCAAACAAGGGTGCAATCTCCAGTGGTCATTCGTCGCTGATCCAATTCCAGGGTGGGAACAAGATGAGTTTGCATCTTTTATTCAGGCTATGCTAAATTCCATGGCAAAGAACATAGAAGATACAGTAACCGCCAAGAAAAAGAAGACAGAAGATTCCAAGATCCCAAGATGCTGTCTTCCAAATTTCCTCAGAATGATAAAATCAAATCTCAAAATTTAAAACTTTCGCTTATGGAACTAAAAATGGACTGGGGACCCTAGTGGGAACATGCTCAGTATATCCAATTTTAGTACGTGGTACCAAAGCCTTTTCTTTGTTTTTTTTTTTTTTTTTTGTCTTTTTCTTTTCCTTCTTCAGAGAAGAAACTATCCTAAGTGAACAATCTAGACAACTCAATTATAGCATCAATGTTTTCATTTGCAAAATGGTTGGGATTTTCCAGAGATGTATGTCCGTACTTTGCAGTTTGCTAACTCTATGATGGCTAAATATTGAGGAGAAATGTTTACAAATATTAAAGAATGAGTATTGTAAAGAAAGTAAAGAAGTGTTTTTGAAGAATTGCGTAATGCTCATTTGAATGATTTGGCAAATTACAGGAGGTGTATATATACACATAATTACGATTGATTTCTTAACTTTATGCAACATTATAATTTGAGTTTGACAGCTATCTAATTCAAAATCAAATCCACAGGATCACAGCTCCTCATCCCTTATCTGTAGCACTGATTTCGACAAGTGATGATTGCTGGTTTGGCTCTTCCTAATTTTTAGTGATATCAACTTGATCTTCTACAAGTATTGACAAAGTTCGGATGATAAAATCCACAAAAGATTTATGAAACTCATAGACTAACTACTTATGAATTTTCATGAGATGTGACAAATAGAAAATTTTAAAAATAAAATAAAATACCTTTAAGAAGTGATAACAATTTTCGGGAATTGAGCTGTCATTAATATATCCCAGCTTATTGCTTTTAAATGCTTCAGGTATTCATTGAACATCATATTTGTCCATAACTTCAACAACTTAGAAGCCAAATTTCAAATAAATAATCATTGCACTTATGAAAGTACAAAAGGGCATGCACACAGCAACATGATAAGTTAAAAGTAACTACAGAGAACACTTACTTTAGACATTATTTTAAAAGCAATAAAACTCATAACGTCTAATAATTATTTTAAAAAAATACCAACATTCTCTCACTATTTTTTAATAAAATAATAAAAATAAATAAATAAGAGAGATACTTTTAGACAAAGATGAATTATTATGTATCATGAAGGTATGCTCAGCATTGAACCCTCACTTGGTGAAATAATAATCTTTACTCCAGAGTCAATAGTGGTCTTAGACTTCAATTATGACTGCTTAAGGAAAATAAAGAATTATTACTCACACATAGTAACCCAGGTATTGACATGAGCTCACTACAACAAAATTTTTCTTTTGTGACAGAGGAAACTTCACCACGACTGTCACCTAATGTTCGTCACAGAAAATAATTGGTGACGGTTGGAGGTGTTCCGTTTGGTGTAACGTTCAAAAGTTCCATTTTTTGTGACGGTTGAGATATGTCACAGAAAGTAACATTCGGACGTCCAATTGAACGTTCGAATGTCAACCTGACCAATTGGTGTTCGAATGACAGAAGATGACGTTCGTTGATTCTAGTTCGAACGTATCATATTTACGTTTGAACGTTTATGCGTCTGAACGTTAATTGCAATAAACGTTCGAATTTTTGTTCAAACGTTACAAACCAATGTTTAAAAGTAATGGGTTTAATGTTCGGACGTTAGTTCAAATGTTAATGAAGATGTGTTGAACGCAAGTGGTACATTCAGAAGTTTGTTCGAACATTAATTGTTTAAACATTGGAACGTTTTGTTCGTTTGAGGGTGAGTACGTTCGAACGTTGAGTCCTATGTTGGAATGTTATTATATAATTTTGTGTATTAACATTCAAACGTTGGTTCGAATGTGAACCAACGCTCGAACGTTTTTTATTTACATTCAAACATACAGATCAGAAATACTAATGTCATAAAATTAAAAAACATATCAATTGTATCATATTACACACAATCAATTAACAACTAAAAATATCATATAAAGTTTCAAAATTAGATATTAAAATTAGTCATATACACTAATAAAATTGATAAAATTAATTTCTTTTCTTTCCTCGCCCATCGCGATTCTGTTACAAAGACATAACACTCTCTATTTGCCTCATCATCTCCCGCTGCACTTGCTCTTAGACTTCACTACTTATTCTTTCCTCCTAATCTTTCTATTGGTCATGCAAACGCGTCTCTAAATGAGACTCGCTCTAAGAGAGACTTTAACTCTTGTTGTCTCGATCTCATATATTCATTCTCGCGCCATGCAGTTTCTAAATCTTTTTAGTAAGATTATTAAATTGTGAAGTCGATGAGGTTGAGGAGGATGGACATCTATGTTTGAAAGATCGTACCAAACCTCTTACCATACTAGACTGCGGCCCAAGCACTTGCGTGGATATGTCTATGTCATTAGGAGAGGATTCCCCAGAAGCTAACTGCATCTCCATCATTTTTTCTTGCAATTTGAAAGAAAACACACAATAAGTAATGTATTAAAAGAAACACAAATAAAAAATAAATTATTCACATATTGCATAATTTATTTAATAAAATTAACACTGCTTACATAATTATTTACAACAACATGATCCATCCACTCACTACGCTCATTAGTGTAAGCAGTAGCATAGACATGAATGAGAAAAAAGTTTTCAGGATTATTACATTTCTAACAAAGCGACATTAACAATTTTAAAAAGATAATGTTAGTACTTAAATAAAAGAATATCAGAAAAATAAATGAATTCTATAATTTCTTAATTACCATTTTTTTAGCAAGACGATGAAACAATCTTGAATCGGCACGATGGTAGATAGTTAGAGTGGATCTATTATGTGCATTTGTAGAATTTAAATGTTACAAAATTAATTAGGAATGTTAATTGTAATATATATACATATAATATATATAGAATAAATAATTAAATGATATAAATTTAGAATACCTGATAATTTGGAGATGCGAAAAGATCACAACACATTCTCCAATCATCTAACTTCATCTGCTGGAAAGGGGATTACGCAGCCTCTTCCAACGTCTCAAAATTCTTGAAGTGGTCATGACATCGTTCGTTGTGGCGTCGAAATAGTGTAGCCATCAACTCATTCACAGTTCTCAAATCCTCGCTACGACCAAAGTCGAGCTCGAATTCATCCTAATAAGTGAATTAGGTCAAAAATATGATGTATTAATCTAGGTGAAAAAATATACTTTCAAAGTAAACTCACCAGCACACGACTTCGAATGTGTTCCTTAATCTCATTCGGAACATCTCGTCATGAGCGCACATAAAATGGAGCATAAGCTCTAACTATTGTACCAATATAAGAGGAAAGCACTGTTGCACTATCATCAAATTCTCCAGTGAAATTATCAAGAATAGTGATATTGAGTTTTTCGTGCCTTCTATTTTTCTCAAGAAAGATGTCACGTGCAGATGCATCAACTATATGATAATAGTATAATTATAGCTATTGAGATAAAAATATTAATTATATAATTAATTATCAACGACATTTCCTTACTGGTAGGTGTCGACTGGCTATTATTCTCTTACGTGTTAACTTGATCTTCAAGAATGGATTCCTCGGGTGGGGAGTCCTCAATGAGTTCGGGATTTGGACTTGGCGGATGAAGCACATTTCTTCGTTGTCGTTTTGGCGGCATACTTAGAAATGATTAATTATATCAAAGAAAACTAATTAGAATAAATTATGAAAAGTATAATATTCTATAATCACATATATGAATAAAATATTTAATACTTTTATTCTTCATCTTCGAATGTACTTTCCATGCTTGTTTCAGAATCTTTCAATAACATATTTGTCATCATCATCAACTTCTTCTTCGTCCTCCTTATCTACCTTCTCCCCGAATTTTGATTCGTCATATTCTTCTAACTCTTATTCTTCTTCTTCCTCAGTTACTTGAATTGAATGATAATTTAATATAGACAGGTTGAGATGGACAGGTGGGACGTCATATCTACACAAGGGGAGCAACTCGAGTGCACCAAGGTCAACAAACAAGTTAATACCCTCTTCATCTTCCTGGTAGGCCTTTACAATTGGAGTGTCATCTTTATCTCTACTATTTTCGTAATATGCACTCGTTTCTACTTCATATATATTTTGAGAGATAAATTTTTATACAACTCGCCAAGTTATCTCTCCATTATCTTCCTCAACGCTTTTCATTGGATTAATCAAGTAATAGACTTAGGTAGCTTGAAAAACCAAAACGAATGGATCATCTTCGTACCATTTAAATACAGTATTGACACTCGTAAAGTGATTATCCTATGTATCAAAACCTGACCACTATCTAGATCCCACCAATCACATTTAAAGACATATGTTACAGACCCACCAAATATTTCAATCCGATAATATCACGTATGATACCATAATAGTCAATATCATCTATTCTATGACTCCCTTCAAGTAATACACTAGAGTTTTGAGTCTTTCTATTACGTTCACAGTCCAGAGTATGGAATTTATAACCTCAAACCGTGCATGCAGTGTACCGAAGTGCTCTATTTGAGGGATCACTGGCCAATGCATACAACTCAGGAGAAACTGGTCCGAGATCACGAGCACGTTGTTCCAAAATCTAACAATTAAAATAATAAATATTTATTAAAAGTTACCCAGAGTTAAAAGTTTCAAAATGTAACATATATATAATTTTAGTTCATACATATTGTTCAAACCATTTGGAAATTTCTTCCTCGTGTCTTGCCTCTATATTCTCTACGCCTTCCATCCTAAATTTGTCGATGTGCTCACTGCATATAAGTGCAAAATAATATTATTTTGAGCACAATAGTTATAGTTAAACTTCAAGAAACTAGAGTTATTCGAAGCATGCAACGACATACATGAAATAGTCATCAATCTCTCGACAATTATTTAGCATATACCACCAAACTTTACCCAACTCTCCATCAATTAAATCGTAACCTGTTTGTGCACCCAAGGGTCGTACATTCTGGAAAAATACTAATAGCTCATGAATAGGCAGAGCAACAAGATCAACATTTTACTCTTGACATTAAATTGTGTTTCAACACTACGAAGATATAAAGAGCAAAATGTTAACCATTTATCATATATATAGGCCTCTGCTATTGAACCCTCAACACTAGCTTTATTCCCAACAGTACGCTTCAATCGACCCAAATATCTTTCAACTAGATATATTCAGTGGAACTACACCGGTCCACCCAACAATACTTTTTGAGGTAAATGTATTGCTAAATGGACCATGACATCAAAAAATGATGGTGAAAAAATCTGCTCGAATTTACAAATTTACATAGTATAGTAGTAATGTCTTCTTCCAGTTTCCACAACATATCTCGATTTACTACCCGAGCGCACAAATCCTTAAAAACATACAGAGTTCGAATATGGCGACACGTACATTAGATGTCAATTTCCCACAGGTTATAACTTCTACAAAAATACGTCACAATTATGATTTTTCAATCCACTGATTTTCAAGTCATCAAGGTTCACGCATCTACTGATATTTGAAGCATAACTTCTGGCAACTTCACACTTTGCAACCATTTACAGAAGTCCATCTTCTCCTCCCTCGGCATGACCACCCTATTGTAAATGTAGATTATGTTTAATTTCCATTCTCTCAAGATCTTTTCTCATCTTGATCGTATCATTAGTTTTTTTATTAATGATCATCAATGTACACAATATATTATCACATATATTCTTCTCTATGTGCATTACATCCAAACTATATCGCAACATGCAGGATGACCAATACGGTAAGTAAAAAAAAATACTACGCTTTGTCCAATTAAATTCTGTTGCGCCTCGTTTTCCCTTGTTCTTTCCCCGACCTTTGCCAAAATTGTTTGCTCTAACATGTACCAATTGTTTCATTATCTCTTCCCCAGACAACTTATTTGGTGAAATTTTGTCCTCTATTCTCCCATCAAACTTAGCACATTTTCTTCTTCATGCATGATTTGCTGGTAGATAACGTCGATGACCCATGAAACACAACTTTTAAGAATATTTTAACCACTTACTACCAGTTTCTTTATTACATATTAGACAAGCTAGCTTCTCTTTCGTACTTCAGCTAGAAAGATTCTCATATACCGAAAGTCATTTATCGTCCACATTACCGCAACATGCATCTGAAAATATATCGACGTGGATGCATCATAAGTTCTGACGCCTGTTTCTCATAACTCTTTCAACTCTTCAATCAACGACTGCATGCATACGTCAATGTCATTCCCAAGTGATCTTGGACCAGAGATAAATAAAGTTAACAAAATGTTGGGCGCCTTCATGCACCTCTGTGGTGGAAGATTGTATGGAATCAACACTACAGACCAAATGCTATAACTTGTACTCATATTCCTAAAATGGTTGAATCCATCGGTTATGAGTCCTAGGCGTACGTTCCGAGCTTCTATCCTAAACTCTGTGTATTAATTATCGAAAGATTGCCACGCAAGTGAGTCAGCGGGGTGCCTCATATATACGTCGTCCTTAACTCTTTTATCCTTGTGCCACTCATATCTTGAGCAGTTTTCTTACACATGTATAGTCTTTGCAACGCTGGTCTCAAGGGAAAATACCGTAACAGCTTAACCGACAGGTTTTTCTTACCCTTCCACCTCGACTCTCCGCATACAGGATATGCTTGTTTCTCCTCGTTCTCCTT
>NC_049902.1:13478236-13688670 GCF_001411555.2 Juglans regia | reverse complement strand
CATGGGAACTATCCCAGACCAACAAAACCTTCCAAATTTGAGTAAAATTCTTAGGAAGCTGGTTACTAATTAGTAACCGGCAGTCAAGTGATACATGTTTCTGCCTTGGCGGCAAAAGGCTCCTGCTGTTTCATTTCATTTCATTTATATTAATAGTTCTTGATATTTCATATTTTGAGAATCCTGTTAATGAAATCAATTATGATTGTGATATCAACCTGCGAGATTGGAATCTCTTGAACCCACAATTAATTTGAAAACTCATTCAAAAAAGTCAAAATCAAGTAAATAGATAGAGAATCTAGACTTGATGAAAATTCGTTTCAAGAATCTAGATTATATTAAAATCAATAATTCTAGGCACAGTCGGCATGTGCAAACGGCGCACAGTCGGCTCAAAAAAAAAATATTTTTTTTGCCACGTCAATTAAAAAAAAAAAAAAATCAAAATTTCAAAATGCGGGAAGATGAAAACAGCAGCTTCTTCTCCAAGCTATTCATGTCCGAATGTCCAGGAAGTGCTGGGTTTTGGCCGTGCGGAAAAAGTTTCGGAACATTGGTTTGCTTGTTGAAAGAAAGTGAGAAAAATACTAGGAATCATCATCGACGGTTCCGAAATATTATTGTACCGAAAATCACGGCGTGGGTCTTGAAGCATCGTCGGCTCACGGGGTCGTCGTCACGGGGTGGGTCTTCGTGCGCGCCGTTCACAGTACTCTTGTTAGACCCCCACGTCGAGTGGCCTCAAGGAGAGCAGCACAAACCCTAACCATGGTGGGTACTAGCACCGTGGTTAACCCACAACCATGCCTCCACAGCATGCGGGCTAGCGAGGCTAGCAAACACACGGCAGCGCGCGCAGCACAAGCCAGCGCGCACAAGCACGCAGCACAGGCCAGCGCGCGCAGGCGCGCAGCACAGGCCCGCGCGCACATGCGCGCAGCACCAGGCGCCCCAGCGGGCCGCACGCCCAGGCACTTCGCAGTGCGCAGGCCCGTGCGCACACCAGTGGGCCGCAGGGCCCTGCGCGCGCCCATACGCCACACAGACCAGCCAGTCCGCGCTCGCGCGCGCACGACCAGGCTGACCATGCCGCGCACCCGCATAGCCTTGGTTCCTCCTGTCGCACGCCAGCACGCCCATGCCAGCACGCCCACGCCCATCCTGCAGCGCACCAGCGAGGCTAGTGGCACGTCCCATGGCGTGCCATCCAGCGCACGGCTCCAGCCCGTGCCATGCGGAGCAGGCCAGTGGCATGCCATCCAGGCGTGCCATCCAGCGCACGGCTCCAGCCCGTGCCATGCAGCCAACGCCCAAGCCAACCACATGGGCCATGCCGAACCAACACTTAGCCATGGACCAACCAACCAACATGCAACCACTTGACCCACCTTGGGTCCGTGCATGTCACACCATGGTTTAATCCATGGCTCCCTTTTATTTGTTTTACTTATTTAGTCCTTTGATTATTTGTTATTTACTTTGAAGGGACCATTTTAGGGTTTCCAAGTTGTAACCTATAAATAGGACCCCTAGTCATTTCATTTCCATCTTTTGGCAAAACTCTAGAGAGAGAACATTGTTTGAGAGATCATCTTCGGTGCATGAGCACTTGGGCAATTTGGGTGCAATCCGTGAATCCCAAATTGATTTATCATTTTATGTAGCTTAATCATTCCTTGTGCAATACGTGAATCAAGGTTTGATTGTTCATTTGATCCTTGTGTCATTTTAGTTCATTCGAGAGCAATAGTATTCTATATATTGTTCTTGGAGTTCCACATTTGTTCTTGAAGTTCTTCATTATTTTTGGTCTCTCAATCCGTGTGAATCATCATTTCGACTATAACAAGTGTTAGTCAACTTTCCATAAGTTGCCCTAACCCTTTTGGTTGTCATAGCCGAATTGCATCACTTGGTAGGTCAATTCCCATTCGGCCAACTATTGCCTTATTGGGACTTGCCTAGCCGCCACCCAACATTCCTTTTGCATCCATCATCATTAGGAAACTTTCCTAAATCCCATACTACCCTATTTCGGCAACCCTAGCCACCACACCTACATCCCATATTGAGCTAACCCTAGCCGCCAACTACCTTCCTAATTTGATAAACCCTAGCCGCCATTACCCTTTTGCCAAGTCGGGAAACCCTACCATACCTCATGCTCGTGCATCACCCATCATCCAACCCTACACTTACATCATCCAATCTTAATATCATTTACCAATTCTAGCCGAAATACATCTTCTCCCATTGACACATTGGTCATCTTGACCTACATTGGACGTGGACCAAGCAAGAGAAGGACTTGGACTCGGTCATCTCAAGGTTACTATTGGCTTAGCAAGGCAAGTGTTTAGGGACTAGACCGGGGTCCCTAACATTTATGGTGCTTTCATTGAGAGGTATCTTGCTTGGTGATTTTTGAGAAGTGCTCACTTCTCCACGAGGTAAACGACGCGTTAACCCAAACTTTGTGAATTTGTTGGGGGAGACCCTCGTTGGATCCCATTATTTGTTGTTTGTGAATTGTTGAACATTGGAGTTTGGGGGTTGAGGTAGAGGACGGAGTAGAGTTCTTGAAGGGATCGACCACCCTTGAAGGTGGAGGATCCAAGGTCGGACAAGAGCTTGTGCAAGAGGGGTTGTCCATCTTTTTAGGTGGCCAACTCAAGGTTGGACTTGAGAGCCCTTCCTATCGCCATTGAAGAGTACAAGTTGCTGTCCGAAACTTCCTCAACCAGAATTTTCAGTCGCAAGTCAGTTTGCAAGTGTTCAAAGAAGCTAGTTTGCAAGCAACATGGCCACAAGCCATCAAGAGACCGAGATGGTGGCGGGTTCCAATCGGGAACGTATAGAGAGACTTGAAGATCACAACACAAGAGTATTAGACATTTTGAGTGATGTCAATACTACAATGGCCGAGCTTAGAATGGCCATGAATGCCACCAACCGAGAAAGTGAGGAACATCGAAGGGCCACGGAGGCTTTGAGAAGGGAGACTCACGAGAACATCGAAAGAATCGAGAGGAGGATTGTGGAAGGCCAAGCTTCCCGACAAGAGGTGGATGGACAAAGGCATGATGCCTTTGTGGAAGGAGTGGAAACAAGCATATCCGGATCCGTGCGTGAGCCTAGACATGAACCCCCAAGAGAAGGGTATAGAAGAGGGGGAAGAGTGGAAAATGACCACATAGCCGTGGAGAGATGGGTTCGAAATGATACCCACCACTCAAGGAGCCCGAGTATAGTAAGGGAAACTCAAGACGTGAGATATGAGGTCCCAAGACATGAAGAACAAAATGAGGCCGAGTATGACTTAGGCCATGGAGGGCGTAATGGACATGATGATCATGGCCATAGGAGACGTCACAACCGTGAACGAGAAAGGGGCCATAGAGATGAAAGACATGAAGAAGACCACTACGACCATAGAGTTGGAAACCGGGCACATGACCGGGGACCAAGGAGACCAAAGGTGGATTTCCCCAAGTTCAATGGGGGGGATCCATATGAGTGGTTGGACAAAGTGGACCACTATTTCCGTGTCTATGAAGTACCAAGAGATGAGAGGGTGTCGACAGCATGTTTTCATCTTGAAGGGAGAGCAAGCAAGTGGTGGCGTTGGCTACGCGACCAATATGACCAAGAAAGGAGACGACTTGGGTGGACGGCCTTTGAAAAAGAGTTCTTGATGCAATTTGGGCCATCACCAATTGTCAATCACCATGGACAATTGGCCAAGTTGAAACAAGAAGGAAAGGTGCACCATTACATAGATGAGTTTCGGCAACTCCAAACTATGGTGAGGGGTTGGACCGAAGAAGCCTTGATTGGAACTTTTGTAGACGGTTTGAAGCCTTGGCTTGCCAAGGAAATAAAATTGAAGCAACCCACAAGATTACAAGAGGTAATGCGAATGGCCGAAGTGTTGGAAGAAAGCACCCATATGGAGAAACGCCATTCCAAGGAAGTGGGGAGCAAATTTTCTAAACCTTTGCAAACCAAAACTCCTTGGAAAGGAAAAGAAGTGGAAGGGGGTAGTTCCAAACCAAAGCCTTATGAAATTAAAAAGTTGTCAAGGGAGGAAGTCCAAGAAAGAATAAAAAAGGGCCTTTGTTTCAAATGTGGAGAGAAATGGAGCAAGGAACATGCATGTAGATCGGGTAAAGCTTACTTGATGATTGAAGAAGAGGAGGATGAAGAGTCCTCACAAGATGAATCCGAGCAAGAAGAGAATGAAACCAAGGAGGAAGAAGAAGAAGCCGAGCTATCACTCAATGCTATGTCCGGAATCCAAAGACCCACTTCCATGAGAGTTATGGCATGGATTGGGAAATTTGAAGTCACCTTGTTGGTGGATAGTGGCTCAACGCATAACTTCATCAACGCCAACATAGTCACCAAAGTTGGGTTGAAACCGAGCACCATTGAGCCTTTTGATGTTAAAGTGGCTAATGGGGACAAGTTGAGGTGTGAGGGCCTTGTGAAAGAGGTTAAGATGAATGTTCAAGGAGTTAGAATCATGGCGGACTTGCACATTTTGTCACTCGTGGGACTTGATGTAGTTTTGGGTAATGCATGGCTCAAAGGCATTGGCAAAGTTGTTAATGACTATGAGAAGATGACTATGGAATTTCGGATTGGGTCCAAAAAGAAGTTATGGACAGCTTTGACCTCCAAGGAGGTGAGGTCTTGTGAGGCCTTGATGTTTGAAAAATTATGTAAAGGTGGAGCTAGTTGCTTTGCCATTATTCTAGCAAAGCAAGAGACACTTTTGAAGATTGAGAAAAATGAAGACGGGAGCAAGAGGGATGACATGTCATTGCTGCCCGTGGAGGTCCAAGAAGTTTTGAAGGACCACAAGGGAGTTCTAGAGGTGCCAACTACCTTGCCACCTTCTAGAGTCTTTGATCACTCCATTGCCTTGGAGAATGAGGGCAAACCGGTGAATGTTCCCCCATACCGGTATGCTTATTTCCAAAAAGAAGAGATAGAAAGGCAAGTGGAAGAAATGTTGAAAGGAGGCTTGATAAGGCCTAGCAATAGTCCTTTTTCCTCACCGGTCTTATTGGTAAGGAAGAAGGATGGTACTTGGAGATTTTGCACGGATTATAGGGCTTTGAACGAGGCCACCATCAAGGATAGGTTCCCCATACCTACCGTTGATGAGATGTTAGATGAGTTGCACGGGGCTAGCATCTTTTCTAAACTTGACTTGAGGGCGGGTTACCACCAAATCCGTATGAAAGAAAGAGATGTGCACAAGACGGCCTTTAGAACGCATAATGGGCACTATGAATACCTTGTGATGCCGTTTGGATTGTGTAATGCACCTTCCACATTCCAAGCCGCCATGAATACCATTTTCAAGCCCTTATTGAGGAAGTTTGTTTTGGTTTTCTTTGATGATATCTTGGTATACTCCAAGAACATTGAAGACCACAAGTCCCAATTGAAGATAGTGATGAAAATTCTTGAGGAGCATCATTTTTTCATCAAAGCATCCAAATGTGCTTTCATGGAAAAGGAGCTCGAATATTTGGGGCATTTCATTTCGGGTGAAGGGGTCAAGGTGGACCAAAGGAAGATAGAAGCCATGGTTGATTGGCCATTACCCAATGATGTCTCGGCCTTGAGAGGATTTTTGGGACTAACCGGCTACTATAGGCGGTTTGTGAAGAACTATGGGCTTATTGCTAAGCCACTCACTTCCTTGTTGAAGAAGGATAATTTTGCATGGAACCAAGGGGCAAGGAATGCTTTTGAGGAATTGAAGAGAGCCATGACCACTACTCCCGTATTAGCCCTACCTAATTTTGAGAAGGTCTTTGAGGTTTACACCGATGCAAGTGGGGATGGAATAGGGGCTGTTTTGGTCCAAGAGAAGAGGCCAATAGCTTTTATCTCCAAAGCCCTTGGACCTATGAAGAAAGCGTGGAGCACTTATGCAAGAGAGATGCTTGCGGTTGTTCATGCCGTGAAGGTATGGAGGCCATATTTATTGGGGAGGAAGTTCACTATAGTCACGGACCAACAAGCTTTGAGACACTTGTTGCAACAAAAAATAGTAACCCCGGAACAACAAAAGTTTCTTGTCAAGTTGTTGGGATTTGAGTATGACATTGTATACCAACCCGGAAAAGAGAACAAAGTTGCGGATGCACTTAGTAGAAAAGAAGGGAGCTCAACATTATGGCAAGTATATGAAGAGAATGATGATAGTTTGATGGCCTTGAGTGGGGCCGAATGGAGGATATGGGACAAGATCCGTGAGGCAACCAAGCTTGATGCGAGGGCCATTGAGATTGTAGAGCTTTTAGAAGCTCAAGGTGATGGGGTAATCGGCTTCAAGTTGAAAGATGACCTAATCTACTACAAGAACTATGTGTATGTCCCTAATGTACCGAATTTGAGAAGGGAGGTTCTTGATCACTTCCACAATAGTAAAGAGGGAGGTCACTCCGGGTGGTTGAGAACCTACATAAGAATTAAGCATTTTTTCTATTGGGAAGGATTGAAGAAAGCCGTGAAGACACTTGTGGCCGAGTGTGATGTATGCCAAAAGTCTAAGTATGAGACAAGGCCACCAACCGGTTTGTTGCAACCCTTGCCTATTCCAAACTTAATTTGGGAGGATTTGAGTATGGATTTCATCGAAGGGTTACCTAGTAGTGGCGGGTTTGAGGTAATTTTTGTGGTGGTTGATAGGCTAAGCAAGTATAGCCATTTTATTTCTCTTACCCACCCATATTCGGCCAAGAGTGTGGCCAAAGCCTTTATTGATCACGTGGTGAAGCTCCATGGGTTTCCCAAGAGTATTATCTCGGATAGAGATAGGGTCTTCATGAGTTCCTTTTGGAAGGAATTATTTGAGCTACAAGGTAGCAAGTTGAAGGCAAGTTCATCTTACCACCCACAAACCGATGGGCAAACGGAGGTTGTCAATAGAACACTTGAGCAATATTTAAGGTGTTTTTGCCATGAGGAACAAAAAAAGTGGGGTGAGTACTTGTCTTGGGCCGAATATTGGTACAATACTTCTTTCCACGCATCCATCCAAAGAAGTCCTTTTGAGGTTGTTTATGGGAGGGCACCACCTATGTTGGTAAATTATGAAAAGGGCACGGCCAAGAATGAAGAAGTCGAAAAGGAGTTGGTAACTAGGGATGAGATCCTAGTGAAGGTGAAGAAGGAGCTTGCCAAGGCTCAACAAAGAATGAGGAAGTATTACGATGAGGGTAGAAGAATGGTTTCCTTTGAAGTAGGGGACTATGTGTATTTGAAGCTTCAACCTTTTGGCCAAAGAACATTGAGGAAAAAGCTTAATTTGAAGTTGGCCAAGAAGTACTATGGGCCTTTCAAGGTACTTGAGAGGTTGGGAGAGGTAGCTTATAGATTGGAGCTTCCTCCAAGTTCCAAACTTCATCCGGTGTTCCATGTAACCGTGTTAAAAAAGAGAATTGGGGACCCGAGCCTCATTGTGGATGAGCTACCTAGGTTTGATGATGAAGGCCGAATGCTTTTACAACCAAAGGAAGCTCTCAACTATAGGGTGGTTTCAAGAGGGACCATGAGAAAAAGTGTGTGGCAAGTCTTGATAAGGTGGGGTAAAGCTCCAAAGGAAGAAGCTACTTGGGAGGACTACGATGACATAAGGGCAAGGTTTCCTCAATTTATCCTTGAGGGCAAGGATATACTTAAAGAGAGGGGGATTGTTAGACCCCCACGTCGAGTGGCCTCAAGGGGAGCAGCACAAGCCCTAACCATGGTGGGTACTAGCACCGTGGTTAACCCACAACCATGCCTTCACAGCATGCGGGCTAGCGAGGCTAGCAAACACACGGCAGCGCGCGCAGCACAAGCCAGCGCGCACAAGCACGCAGCACAGGCCAGCGCGCGCAGGCGCGCAGCACAGGCCCGCGCGCACATGCGCGCAGCACCAGGCGCCCCAGCGGGCCGCACGCCCAGGCACTTCGCAGTGCGCAGGCCCGTGCGCACACCAGTGGGCCGCAGGGCCCTGCGCGCGCCCATACGCCACACAGACCAGCCAGTCCGCGCTCGCGCGCGCACGACCAGGCTGACCATGCCGCGCACCCGCATAGCCTTGGTTCCTCCTGTCGCACGCCAGCACGCCCATGCCAGCACGCCCACGCCCATCCTGCAGCGCACCAGCGAGGCTAGTGGCACGTCCCATGGCGTGCCATCCAGCGCACGGCTCCAGCCCGTGCCATGCGGAGCAGGCCAGTGGCATGCCATCCAGGCGTGCCATCCAGCGCACGGCTCCAGCCCGTGCCATGCAGCCAACGCCCAAGCCAACCACATGGGCCATGCCGAACCAACACTTAGCCATGGACCAACCAACCAACATGCAACCACTTGACCCACCTTGGGTCCGTGCATGTCACACCATGGTTTAATCCATGGCTCCCTTTTATTTGTTTTACTTATTTAGTCCTTTGATTATTTGTTATTTACTTTGAAGGGACCATTTTAGGGTTTCCAAGTTGTAACCTATAAATAGGACCCCTAGTCATTTCATTTCCATCTTTTGGCAAAACTCTAGAGAGAGAACATTGTTTGAGAGATCATCTTCGGTGCATGAGCACTTGGGCAATTTGGGTGCAATCCGTGAATCCCAAATTGATTTATCATTTTATGTAGCTTAATCATTCCTTGTGCAATACGTGAATCAAGGTTTGATTGTTCATTTGATCCTTGTGTCATTTTAGTTCATTCGAGAGCAATAGTATTCTATATATTGTTCTTGGAGTTCCACATTTGTTCTTGAAGTTCTTCATTATTTTTGGTCTCTCAATCCGTGTGAATCATCATTTCGACTATAACAAGTGTTAGTCAACTTTCCATAAGTTGCCCTAACCCTTTTGGTTGTCATAGCCGAATTGCATCACTTGGTAGGTCAATTCCCATTCGGCCAACTATTGCCTTATTGGGACTTGCCTAGCCGCCACCCAACATTCCTTTTGCATCCATCATCATTAGGAAACTTTCCTAAATCCCATACTACCCTATTTCGGCAACCCTAGCCACCACACCTACATCCCATATTGAGCTAACCCTAGCCGCCAACTACCTTCCTAATTTGATAAACCCTAGCCGCCATTACCCTTTTGCCAAGTCGGGAAACCCTACCATACCTCATGCTCGTGCATCACCCATCATCCAACCCTACACTTACATCATCCAATCTTAATATCATTTACCAATTCTAGCCGAAATACATCTTCTCCCATTGACACATTGGTCATCTTGACCTACATTGGACGTGGACCAAGCAAGAGAAGGACTTGGACTCGGTCATCTCAAGGTTACTATTGGCTTAGTAAGGCAAGTGTTTAGGGACTAGACCGGGGTCCCTAACAACTCTACCGGTCTTTGCCTTCGCCTTCTTCTTCTTCTTCTTCACCGTGTGGTAAGAAATCATAAAACTTTGAGACTATGAGAAGCTTGCACATTAACAATCAGAGTACTCTACCGAAAATCCTCTGTTTTGAAGCTATATTTTGAAGGTCTGCACATTAACATGTGCGCCGTTCATATCTGTTGTTTTCCTCTAGGAGACTATGACAAGCCAGCATATTAACATCAGAAGAACATGAAGCGTCTTTAACAGGATCTGCACAATCAACGTGATTCAGTGAGAAACATATCTCTTTCAAGAAGGATTTTTTTAGTAGCTCTGCTTTCTCTGCTTTCCTTTATTCCACCGTATCACATCTGGTTTAACTACTTGTAATGGCAATCCATAAATATATGAGTTTTTTTCATCTTCATAATTAATAGATTTATACGATAAAAGATCATATTGATATTGTTTTTTTAATTTTTTTGTTTTTTTTTAGTAATGAATCTACTTCAAAAGAATTTTGTTTTTCATATTCAATGAATCGGTTTTTTTCATCTGAATCACATTTGTTTAAATCTTTATTTTTAGTCATACGACATTGATATTGATTGACTCTATTTCGCCATTTTTGTGATATTAATCTAGACCATCTAATCTGAGATAAATCATATTGATAATGAACCTTTAGTCAGTTTTTCCATTCATTAATTAAAGAATTTCGAAGGTTTTTATGTTGTCTTAATTCGGAATCAAATATTCCTTGTGTTCCAACAAAATACTCTTTTATTTCATTCTTAAGAAAAAAAGATGTTCCGTAATAGTTAAAGACAGATCTTAACTTATATAAGTTATATCATCAAATATTCCATGCATACAATAATTATTAACTTTTTCCTGCTATGGTTATCGAGTTATCTACTACTTGTCTACATGAAATAATTAGTTGGGGAAGTAAATTAAATTAAATGTTTGAATTGTTGCAAAAATTTTAAAAAAGCTGCTTTTTTCAAAGATTTTGAATTGTTTGAACTTTTTTCCTCCTATAAAAATAGTTGTACAATTATTTTTAATGCAGCATGTCAGCATGGAAAAAGGAAAAGAAAACCCATCTCTCTCGATACCATGTAGCTCAAATCCCTCAACTGCGGTATGTTATATGATTCCTAATATTTGTTAGGAGTTTGAAAACCTCGTACTTGCTAATTATCATTATTATTGTTATGTTAGGAAATCCCAACAACTGCTCCAAACTTTTCAAATTACATGCACGGTTACGGAACAGGACCTGCATGGTCACCAGCTTTTATCACATATTCAAATGCATACCAATGTCCAAGTAACATTCAGATGGTGATGCTACTTGATTGTTGTTTATTTTTAATTTTATTTTTTTTTCCTGTTTGTTGGAAGTTTAATTGCTTTCTTTTTTAGCAGAATACTGGTTATCCATTTCAATATGGGATGAGACCTCCGACTCCTCCGACTCCTCCCATGGCTACAAGCTCCGGAACAACCGAAAGATTTGAAGAGGATACACCCGGGTGTAGGGAAACTGAAGCGCCTTGTTTCTCCTCTAGGCTTGATGAACAAGGTGAAGAGGATAGGCCAGATTTAGGGGAAACTGGCGATGGCACTGCCGAGACACCTCCATTAGACCGAATGGATGGTAGTGATATGATTGAGGAGCCAAAAGCGGGGATGGAATTTGATTCTTTTGAGGAATTAATGAGCTATTATAAGATATATGCTAAGAAATGTGGGTTTGGATCCATGACACAAAGGAGTGAAAGGGATGACGAAGGGAATGTCAGATATGTCACTCTTGGTTGTGCCTGTGGGGGGAAAGCTCGGAATAGGACAATGAATGTCGCCAAACCACGTCCGACAGGAAAGACTGACTGTAAGGCAAGGATTAATGCCTTAAAAGTTAAGGGGAAGATGCAGTTGACCACTGTTCATAACACCCACAATCACGGATTGAGTCCACAGAAATCTCGTTTCTTCCGATGTAATCGCGAAGTTAGTGAGACTGTAAAAAGGGTACTTGATACTAATGACATAGCTGGCATTCGAATGAACAAAAGTTTCGGATCTCTTGTTGTGGGTGCGGGAGGATTTGAGAATCTCCCATTTTTGGAAAAAGATTGTCGCAATTACATCGATAAGGCAAGACATCTACGACTTGGAGCAGGTGGTGCTGGAGCACTTCAAGACTATTTTTGTAGAATGCAGTATAAGAACCCCGGATTCTTTGCCTTGATGGATTTAGATGATGATGGGAGATTGAAGAATGTCTTTTGGGCAGATCCACGCAGTAGGGCAGCTTATCAAGATTTTGGTGATGTGGTAACATTTGACACCACGTATTTAACAAACAGATACGGGATGCCCTTTGCTCCCTTTGTTGGTGTAAACCATCATGGGCAGTCCATTCTCTTGGGAGCAGGGTTAATTTCCAGTGAGGACACAGAGACTTTTATTTGGTTATTTCGGACTTGGCTGCAGTGTATGGATGGTATAGCCCCGCCAGCTATTATTACTGACCAAGACAGAGCAATGAAAAATGCTATTGCCATTGTATTTCCGAAAACCCGACATAGATTTTGCCTTTGGCATATATTAAAAAAAGTTCCCGAGAAGCTTGGCTCTCATCGTGCCTACAAAAGTGGCCTGAAAACTCAACTGATGAAATGTGTGTATGACACTCAAACTATTGAAGAATTTGAGATATCGTGGGAAGAGGTAATTAAGACGTACAACTTGGAAGAAAATGTTTGGTTGCAAAGTTTGTACGCTGAGCGCACACATTGGGTACCAGTATTTTTGAAGGAGTATTTTTGGGCTGGCATGAGTACAACACAACGGAACGAAAGCATGAATGCATTTTTCGACGGATATGTTCATGCGAAGACAAACTTGAAGGAGTTTGTCGACCAATACGACAATGCGTTGAGAAAGAAAATCGAGAATGAAATCAGTTCGGACTTCCACTCATTCAGCGTTACGATACCATGCATCTCTAGATCTCCAATCGAGAAGAGATTCCAAGAGTTGTACACGAATGCAAAATTCAGGGAAGTTCAGCAGCAAGTTATGGGTGTACTCGATATGGATCCTTCTCTACTTAGAAGGGATGGTGTGAAGAAGACCTACTTGGTAGAAGATGAAATTTCTGTTGAGGAGTTCACGAAACATGTTACATATTACGTGGACTTTAATGAGGAAGATTGCGATGTAAAGTGTTCATGTGGGTTGTTTCAAATGAAGGGGATACTGTGTAGGCATGTCTTGGCCATATTCAAATGCAACGGGATAAAGTACTTGCCGGATAGGTATATTTTAGATCGATGGAGGAAGGACATCAAACGGAGATATACGTTAGTCCAGAGTACCTATGACACAGGAAATCAACGGGAAGATACTAACAGATATTCAAGTCTGCTGAATATTTGTTATCGGATGATTACTCATGCAGCGGGTTCAAAAGAGCATACTGAAGATGCAACTAAGAAGTTATATGCAATGATTGATTTATATCATGGCAACCAAGAACCCCCGTCGATGACCCAAACTCAGTCCAATGTTGGTTTAACTACAAATGACACACCTACCGTTGGATCGCAGCAAGTACTCAGTCCACGAGTTGTGCGCGGAAAAGGTAGACCCCCATCTCTGAGGAGAGCATCCAGGATGGAGCAAGAAATGCGGAAGGTTAAAGCGAGGACGAAGAAATCAACTGTAAAGAGAAAACGTAAAGAGGTTCGATATCTATAATAACGAGTTTATTTGAGACAAATATTTATTTGGATTGATTTATTTATGCTAATGGAGTGCTGATATAGATATTTTACTTGTTACTTGACTATTAGCGAGATGGAGGGGATATACAATCTCAAAACACGTGTAGGAATTTATTTGGCCCATCTAAGATAGATCTTGATTCTGAAGGAAACGTGCAGGTATACATATTTTTGTTACAAAATTTCTGCCTTATATTTGGACAAGTGTTTGCCACATACGTGCGATAGACTTATATTGGTTCATAATTTTTGTTTTGTTCTATATATCTTTAGACTATTCCAGTCAACTCGGCTTTTGACATTAGTGGATTCCAAAATATGGTTGAGAGTCAAGAAAGTGTAAGATTTCTAAACCCAAGGTATTTTTAATATTAATAAATTGATGTCACATTAATATTTACTATTTATTCTTTACAGATGCAACTTGGTTTGGACGGATCACAACCTTTGCCCAAATGATATGGTTCGGACTTCTTGCAACATTGAGCATACCTCTAACTTCAACTTCTTCTAATGCCATAACGTAGCATTTTTCACTACAAAATGTGATCTCTTGTTGAATATGCTTGCCTTGAATGTTGATAATTTTTTAAAAATTTTGGTAGAAGAAATACTTATTATGGAGCACTCCATTAAGTTCTTCTCATTTGGCATGTCTATAATGAAAACCCATCAATTGAAATCTGGGCATAGGATTGGCATTTGGAAAAAGATTAGCAACTTGTTGTAGAATGCTTATAGCTATTTATATTTTCTATTTATAAAATTTTTTATTTACAATTGTTTTATTGTCTAAAATTTTTTTTATTTTTGGTTTCCCTACAGTTGCAAGTATCGGTTCACAGCACAGCCAAGATAACCAAAACTTCATGATTTCTAGGATTCCATAGCTGCCCCAATATATTTTCCATGTATATTTTTGGAAGAATTCTTGGATCTCTTGTAGTTTTTGTAAGTATATTGGTGGGAAGAAAGAATGGAGGTCGTGGAACTTGTAATTATTTTGGTGGCAAGGATAGCTTGGCAATGAATATTTTTTGTAAGTACAGTATTTTTAGAAGAAAACATTACAAGTTGAAAATTGTAATTTTTGTGTTTTTCTTGTGAATGAAGCTTGCAAGAGGACTATTTAAATTGTTGTGTGGGAAGAAACATATGCTAGTTATAAGTTCATTTTGAGTTATTGTGATAATTAACTTTTGTAAGTTTGTAAGCTCTTCATTTTCAGGATAGTTGTAATTATGTTGTGGGATATTGCCGTGAGTTTGGAGTCCAGTTTTGGCTTTTGGTGTACGTGAGTCTATGCGGAAGGGTTTGGTGTACGTGACTTGTTACTTCCAGTTTTGGCTTTTGGCCCTTCATTTCAATTTGTTTTGAAGGAAATGAATTTTGGTGTACGTTATTTTACACTTCCAGTCAAGCTTGGTTTTCAATTGTTTATAGGCAGCGGGTTGCCCAGTAATCGTTTGGCATTTTGTGACTTTTACATTTTATTTTTGTTTTTAACCTGAACCTGAACAGATGAGTATATCCATCATAATGACCAAAAACTAGACATTCTACAAGCATCTAAATTCACATCAAACTGGAATTTATACATTCTGTACATACAACCAACGAAATCAGGTTCCAAAACTTATTTTACACTTCATCTACAAACTCAGTTTACAATCTAAAAGGACATCAAACTGAAATTTAGTCATTCTGTACATACAACCAACGAAATCAGGTTCCAAAACTCATCTACAAACTCAGTTTACAATCTAAAAGGACATCAAACTGAAATTTAGTCATTATGTACATATTTTACGGTTCATCTACAAACTCAGTTTACAATCTAAAAGGACATCAAACTGAAATTTAGTCATTATGTACATAGAAACTGGACTCCAAATTTCCAAAAGGTATTTTACACTACAAATTCAGACCATGATTTATAACATAAACCACTACCAATTCAACAAGTAACAACAAACAATTATCACAAAACTCCAATATAGCCGGGGTAGCATGCTTGAACGCCTTAGGAGTGCTTCTCTCTCAAGAAGGACCAACTCCTTTTTTCGAAACTCCTCATTTTTACTGGATAGCACCATCTCTCTCTTCTCGATCTCATCTACTATTTTACGGAGCTGAATCTCCCTCCTTTTGACATCGATGAGTCTCTTCTCGAGCTCTTCCTCCTTCCTTAAGAGTTGAATTTCTTTTTCTTGTAGGTCTGAGTATGTGTGTTGATTACTATCAACCCACTTGAAATATTTGCAATATGGTAATCCCTAATATTTAACACATATAAAAAATTGTTAGGTACGTAAAAATAATCAGTATATTATTTCAACCTTACATTAGAAGAATACTATTTACCTTTGTGTTGTACTTTGGACACCCTAAGAAGGGTCGTCCTGGATTTCTTTTAGTATTTGAATATCTCAATGTAGTTTCAATATTACAGAAGCACGATGGTTTCGCTGACGGTGAAGAAGACAGTGATGATGAGGACATTCTCATGCAGCAGTTTTTAGTTTCTTGTATCAAGAATGTGAAACAGTCTGCTGCTAAGAAACTCTCTTTGACTACTCACAAGAAGTTAATGAGGTTGACAGCTACAAGTTTTGATGCATTTGAAAACATATCAAGTATTCTTTTTCTTTCCAAGGATAAACATAACAGGGAAATCTAAGATTTTCAAGCACCTAGACAAGCACTTCCATAACGAGCACAAGCCTGAGCAGCTAGTGAACAAAATTGGCAGCTACTTTTATAGCTTACCAATTTATGAAAACAATCATAATAATAAGCTTATAAAAGTTTTTAGGCTTCCTGAAATATTTTTTTTTTATTGGCAGCAGTTTAACTACTTGAAGACTACGTCCATGCATGAGAGAGACACATAAAATAAGTCTTATTTCTATATCTTGATTTTCCAAACTATTACAATATTGGTCAATTATAAACATTTTCGCCTCACGGGTTGATGACTCAAGACATTTGATACAAAGAAAAATAGTAGAGATGTGATTACAATTTCAATGAATTATTTAGTTATTAGTCATGAAATACAGAAATATTGGTCGAAAGGTGGTCTTATTTCTGTATTGGTCTTCTACCAGATATTTGCAACCAACGAAATACAGATTCAATAACCTTATTAGAACCTAAAAAGATTATTGAAATCTCAAGCAACCGATACTTGTATTATACCAAATTAAATATCTGAAATCTGGCACAATATACTACTTGACAGAAACTAAATCCACAAAATTAGGCCGAAAGGTGAACCGCCAAATGCCCCAAAGATCAATTCGAAGTTTCCCAATAATAAATTCTCTACCAAATATTTGCAACCAACGAAATACAGATTCAATAACCTTATTAGAACCTAAAAAGATTATTGAAATCTCAAGCAACCGATACTTGTATTATACCAAATTAAATATCTGAAATCTGGCACAATATACTACTTGACAGAAACTAAATCCACAAAATTAGGCCGAAAGGTGAACCGCCAAATGCCCCAAAGATCAATTCGAAGTTTCCCAATAATAAATTCTCTACCAAATATTTGCAACCAACGAAATACAGATTCAATAACCTTATTAGAACCTAAAAAGATTATTGAAATCTCAAGCAACCGATACTTGTATTATACCAAATTAAATATCTGAAATCTGGCACAATATACTACTTGACAGAAACTAAATCCACAAAATTAGGCCGAAAGGTGAACCGCCAAATGCCCCAAAGATCAATTCGAAGTTTCCCAAGAATAAATTCACTACCAAATATTTGCAACCAACGAAATACAGATTCAATAACCTTATTAGAACCTAAAAAGATTATTGAAATCTCAAGCAACCGATACTTGTATTATACCAAATTAAATATCTGAAATCTGGCACAATATACTACTTGACAGAAACTAAATCCACAAAATTAGGCCGAAAGGTGAACCGCCAAATGCCCCAAAGATCAATTCGAAGTTTCCCAATAATAAATTCTCTACCAAATATTTGCAACCAACGAAATACAGATTCAATAACCTTATTAGAACCTAAAAAGATTATTGAAATCTCAAGCAACCGATACTTGTATTATACCAAATTAAATATCTGAAATCTGGCACAATACACTACTTGACAGAACCCAAACCCACAAAATTAGGCCGAAAGGTGAACCCCCAAAATTCTCAAAGATCAATTCGAAGTTTCCCAACAATAAATCTTCTTAAGGGGTGTACAAACTTCAACAAGAAATAAGCAAAAAAAAGAGGCCTAGCAATCAGTAATACAAAGAAAAAGAACCTGAAAACCCTAACAGTTTCTAGATAAAAAAAATCACACATTTCGTAGATAAAAAAATCCTTCAGGAAAATTATGGAATGTTAAAAGGAAATATACCCATTTAAATAGGACCTTAGATTTGTGGTAGTAGACGTTAGGGTTTGAAGTTGCGTACCGGAAGTGGAGCTGTGTGCCAGAAGTGGAGCTGTGTTCCCGAACTAAACGAAAGTTAGGGTTTTTCGCGATGAAGGGGAAGGAAAGTTAGGGTTTTTCGGGATAGGAAAGTTAGGGTTTCTCGGGATAGGAAAGTTAGGATTTTTCGGGATGAAGGGGAAGGAAAGTTAGGGTTTTTCGGGATAGGAAAGTTAGGGTTTCTGGCGATGAAGGGGAAGGAGGTATCGAAGGGAGGCCGTAACAGGCGGCTTTGAGTGGAGGGACGTGGCTTCGAGGGGTCAAAGAAAGAGGCCTCGTGAGGAACAGAGAGGGAGCAGAGAAGGAGGGAGGAAGAAGAATGTGCCTCGTGAGGAGCAGAGAGGGAGCAGAGAGGGAGGGAGCAGAGAAGGAGGGAGGAAGAAGAATGGGCCTCGTGAGGAGCAGAGAGGGAGCAGAGAAGGAGGGAGGAAGAAGAATGGGTAACATGTTTCGGGTGGATGAGGGTCACGAGGCTGAAAGAAGAGCTCCCACGGCCAGTGCACGATAAATCTACGACCACTTCAAAACGCTGCGTTTCATTTAATGGCCACATAAGCAGCCGCTTGCGCGGCGCTTCCCCCAAGCGACTGCGTATAGCGTTTTTCTATTAAAATATAGACATGTTGAAAAACCTATCTCAGGAACCTAGATTACAAGGAGGAACGTTACAAAAGTTGTGATTTACTTTTGATAAGTTCAAAATTTTAATCAAGAACAAGAAGAGAGAAACTCAACTTACAATGAATAAATTCATCAAATTTCATAAAATTTCTTAACATGAGGTTACAAAGAGTATTTAAATCTAAACTTAATTAAAACTTTAGTCAAAATAAAGCACTTTTCTCTAAAAATACCCTTGGATGAATAGTGTCGTGACTACAATAAATCGCTACAGTACCTCTTTAAAACCTAGTTCTTAAAAAGTAACTCTTCAAATCAGTCTTTGGCCAAAATACAAGGTCTTCTTAAAAATCCTAGTTTATAAGAAATAAGAGATATGTGGGCCAAACATCATCAAGTCTAATTATTCTAGACTAATTTTTATAACTAATAAAATAAGCCTATTTTTTCCTATAAAAAAAATAAATAAAATAAGCTCATTTAATTAATAAACAAGTCAAAGGTCTTCAATCACATAAACATAATAATAGGCCTTAATGATGTTGCATTCTTCCATAGCTTGTATCGCGTGAATGATCACTGGATCTCTCAAGCTCATCTTGAATATTTGGTTCTTGCTAGACTCGTCCGAAGTAGATTGCATCAATCTTTGCATTGCCTCCTTTATCTTTTTGGCTCTTGACCTTGTAATTGGCCCATCTGGAACTTGCAAATGATCTTTAAGACTATGTCCATCTTGATGCCCCATCATTCCCTCTTTCCTCAAAAGGATTCGACCTCGAATTTCCACCTGCATCAAAAGGAAAAATGTTAGTAACATTGAAAATTACAGAAACATGATACTTATCTGGAAGATTCACTTGATATGAATTTTCATTAATTTTTTAAAAAATCTGGAATTGTCCATCCAAGTTACTCTCGTCATCAACAAGCAAAAGTATCAAAGTTAAATGAGTAAGTGGATTAAAACTATAAACAACTTCAAAAGAAGAATAAGAAATAGTAATATGCATGGTCATATTATATGCAAACTCTGATAAGGGTAAATGATACTCCCACAAACGTTTATGAAATACATCTAAAGTTTCCTTACACCAAAATGACCACTGCAATTATATGCATATTTAATGAATGGCAAGCAATACTCCCACAAAAGTTCATGCAATACGTTAATGAATGGCCAATGATACTCCCACAAATATTCATGCAACATGTCAATTACTGGCAAATGATACTCTCACAAACATTCATGCAACACGTCTAAAGTCTTCCTTACACCAAAGTTACCCGACAAACCACCATTAGGGGTGATACCGCCCCCCGCCCCCGCATATGCGGGGGTGGGGTATCCCGTCCCGCTGTTGGGGTGTGAGGGTGGACCCCCATCAGTCCGCACCCCGCATCCCCTTAATGGGCCTTCGGCCCAATACACTTTTCTGGACTCTAAATGGCTCAGAATCGATTTTTGGGCCACTTTAAGCCCATAATCGGTTTTTGAGCCGCTTTGAGCCCATAATTTAACTTAAGAAATATATATATATATATATATATATATAGAATCATAGATTGAACTATTAAGTAGATATTAAGTTTCAACTATTAAATAATTAAGTAATAATCATCACTAAGGCACTAAGCTAAAATAAGTAATTTACAATTGTACAAATTAAGAGAACTAATAAACTATTACACTATTACAAACTCCTCTAAAAAAAATAAATATTACAAATTGTACAATTAACTATTGTAGCAATATTACAATTAATTGTAAATTAACAAAATCATATTTTTTCAATTTGATTAATTTGATTTTGGGGTGGAGCCGTAGCGGTGAGTTCACTGAATGGTGAGTTGTGTCGATTGCTGTGAGATTAAAAATCAAGATCATAAAAGTTAATAAGTTATAAAACCTGAAATATTAATAAGTTAAAAATAAAACAAATTAGAATTAAAAAGTTATAAAGATGAAACAAAATTTTCAATGTAAAAAATAATTAAGGGAGAAATTGTGCAAACCATGGCAATGGTGGGTCCAATTGAAAGTCATACTGCATCGGAGGTAGCCGTAGACGCCGTCTCATTTATCACTATAAGTATTAAATTTGAAATCAAATTAATGAATACCAATTAAATGAAAATAAATAAATTAAAATAAGAAATTAGAAAATGAAATTAAAATAAATACCAGATCCAGGTTGATCATCACCCTCCTCCTCGACGTCGGCCTCCTCATACTCAAGAACATCTAAACATGAATTGGAGTTCCCTTGATCCAATTCTGTGTGCAAATCAAAGCCTCCACAGTAGCAGGAGTTAATGAACTCCGAAATGAATCTAATACACGCCCTTCGGTGCTAAAGGTCGACTCTGAGACTACAGTGCTAACAAGGATGACCAAAAGTGGGCGGGCTATCTCTCCAAAGATGAGATACTTCACGACATTCACCTTCCACCAACTTAATATATCGAAATCTCGTGAAAATGGTAGAATCTCTACTGCTAAGTATATGTCTATCTCTGACTGAGCCTCTACAGAACTCCGGAGAATGGGGGTCTGCTCATACCTCTCACCCCACTCCAATCTACGTCTTTTCCCAACCTCGACTTCAGGAAACTGTGAGCATGAGGCTGAGGGGTAGGTGTAGGTGCCGCAATATTACCACTCCGCAGGGTGGAAAACTCATCAAATAATCTATTAAGGGTTTCCCGAACCCTTGCTGCAATAAGCTCAGCCCATACTTGCCCGTACGCAAGGCCCAATCAAAATATCATGCCATCCAACTTATACCTCGGGTCAAAGACGACAGCTACATATAACAAAATATTAGCCCTAGTTAAATCTATCCAATACTTGTCGTACTTTGTCCTCATAATCAATGCCATATCCCGCAGCCTAATGTGACTACCCGCGACCATGTCATCTAATTATTATTTTACCCTTCATATTTGCTGACACACAACATTGGATATAGGGTATAAAGTTCCAGATAGCCTTGCAGTGACATCGTAAAAAAGTCTAAAAAATTCTACAAAAATAGCTACAATTTTCCAATCATTTACGGGTTTCCCCAATCCTCCTTGATCATCAAAATATTTAACATATTGGATGTCTTCGTCACCCAATAATGTAAATGCCAACTTATATTCTTGGGCCGCCTCCAACATCAGAAATGTTGAGTTCCATTGTGTAGACATATCAGTACAAAGGCCATTCTTAGATGTTAGGCCCGCAGATCTCGTAGCAACCTTGAATTTCTCCAAACCTCGAAGGAGAAGATCTCACACATCTCATAGCAGTCCTAACCCGACCAATCAAGTCATGAAGATCCCTCAAATCAAGTCATGAAGATCCCTCAAATTCAGAATATGTGCCGCACATCTCACATGCAAACACTCACCACCCATGAGTGGCTTATTTGTCTCTCTAAGATAGGTTTTCAGATGTCCCAATGCGACATCGTTAGACGAGACATTATCGGCTGTGACTGTACCACACTCCTTTATTGCGGCCTCCAAGGCCTTCCCAATTGTCTCACCCTTATGATCGGTAATTTTATAAAATTTTATAATTTTTTTTTGCAATATCCAATGACAATCAATAAAATGCACAGTAAAAAATATATAATTAAAATTTTGGATCGATGTCCAAGTGTCAGTAGTGAGACAAACAAATTGATCCGCCAATTGATCCCTCAACTTCTCATTTTCAATGTAAAAATATTTTTTTACATCCTTTGCCACCGTGTGACGAAAATGAATATTAAACCTCGGTTCCAAGTAGCGAGAAAACGCTTGGAACCCTTTTCCATCAACAAGTTGAAAAGGTAGTTCGTCCATGATGACTATACGAGCTAGGTGGTCCACCATATCTATCACACACAAGCAACTTACGCATAAAACTAGTAGGTAGACAAAATCTATTCTCTCTAAACAAATACCAATTTAGTTTATAGAACTTACCAAACGATACTTTCTCACATGTTCCATACATACTAGCGAAGTCATCGTCATTAGCATGCAATTTCTTATTATATTCAAATCTTAATAATTTTGCATTTAAAATAAAGGTAAAGACATACCTTCTTGCTAATGTATTAACCATAAAATTTTCTTCACCATGTGTATATTTGATTACATGAGGAAAAATCTCTAAACAGTCCTCCCACTTAGCATGCATTCTAGTCAACAACTTACATTGTCCTTTCAAGTGTGTTAAGGACTCATGTTCTTTAAAGAAAGGTCGGGTAGGAATTGTCGCACCCGGTACAAAATCAATATAGTGCTTTATCTCCCTAATAGGTGGCAATCCATTAAACACACCGCTAGGAATCATGACCTCATATCCCTGCAACAAAGAAACAACAACACTAGGTAAAGAGTCGTTAAATTCGTTAGTATAAAAGCTTGCCTTAGCATAAAAACTTACTTTTGTACTTTTCTCTCTCTCTTTTTCGGCCTCACTATTTCTTTTTTTCTTATTCTCACATTCACTCTTTCTTTTTTTATCTCTCATTTTCACTCTTTATTTTTTGAGCAGCCTCACTTTTCAGTTTCAGTTGGTCCCCATGGACCTGTGTTGGAGTTAAAGAAACAAGTTTGATTTTTTTTCCATCCTTTTTAAAACTGTACATGTTCCTTAACACATCATGGATTACCTTCCTATCATACTGTCACAGCTTCCCCAACAAAATATAGTCAGCATGCATAGGCACTACATCACAAAGCACCATATCCTGATATTTTTCAATTGAAAAAGAAACTAGCACTTGCTTATTTACCCTAACCTTCCCACAATCAATCAACCACTGCAACTTGTATGGTTTAGGGTGTTTCAAGATAGGTAAATTCATTTTCTCAACTAAAGTAGTGCTAACCAAATTAATACAACTCCTCAAATCAATTATCATACTACATACCTTGTTGTTGATGTAGCATCTAGTATGAAATATGTTCTCACTCTGCTGCTCTGTATCATCCATCTTAATTTGTGTATTGAGTGCACGACTGACAACAAGAGAATCATCATACTCTTCATTTTCATACCTTTTTCAACATTAGACTCACGTCACCTCTTATCTCTCATGCCCTGTAGATTTCTGATTATCGCTTTTTGGTGATCCATCTTATCCTTCACTTCACCCAACACCAAGTTCAACTCTCAAACTGTTGTTGTATGGCTTGCAACACAAATGATGAGTTACTTGTCATCCCCTTTGGTGATGAGTCACTCCTATGAGACATCGTAATGTTTTGCACAAAAGAATATTAGTGAAAAACCTCACACACTCTCCCTTACGTGTTTACACTCAAATAATGACACTCCACTCGTGTTTCACTTTTAATTGACTTTTTCCCGATAACAGTCTCACACTCTCTTGCCTTTTACCTCAATAGTTTTCTTCCGAAAGTTCTTTAAGAACTAGTTGAACTAAATCAAGATAATACAATCTTGTATTATTCCAACTAGTAATATAGATCCAAGAAATAAGAATAAGAAACATGGAAGGAATAAAAGGACATGAGACTCAAGAAATTTATACGAAAGAAAGAGTAATTATAAATCAAGATACCAACTAGAAAGATGTATTCAGCCCCTTTGATGATAAAGCTCAATCAACAAATGTCTTTCTTTTTCTTTGTTGTAACCGTGTAGCAACTTTTGAATATGCTACATTTTCTTTTCTTATTTTTCTTATTTTTTTTTCTTTTTTTTCCTTTATTTTCTATAATTCAATCACAAACAACAATATTATTGTGAAAATCAAGCAATTGAATTAAAATACATAAGCATTGACAATAAAATAGAAGAGAATAAATGGAATGTCACTCCAAGCAATTGACAAACTTAGAGATGGAAGAAACCCTAGAATTTTGAAACTCTAGGTGATGCAAATTTTAGCCAAACCAAAAACCCTAAAAATTCTGGCAACCTACTTTTTATTTTTTATTTTTGTTTTTTTGTTTGTTGTTTTTTTTTTTTTGCAACCCTAGAACAATGAAGCTCTTAAATATGTAATAGTTAAAAAATAGAATCAGACCTAATTGGAAACCTTGCTTTGAATACCAAATGATATGAATCCGTAAGAATGAAATCCCTTAAATCCACAATCAATTTGAAAACTCACCCAAAAAAGTCAAAATCAAGTCAATGGATGGAGAACATAGATCCGATGAGAACTCGTTTCAAGAACCTAGATTATATTAAAATCTAAACCCGTTGAAAAACCTGTCTCAAGAACCCAGATTACAAAGAGGAACGCCACAAATGTTGTGATTTACCTTTGATAAGTTCAAAAGTTCAATCAAGAATAAGAGGAGATAAACTCAACTCACAATGAATAAATTCATTAAATTTCATAAAACTTCTTAACATGAGACTACAAAGAGTATTTAAATCCAAACTTAATTAAAATCCTAACCAAAATAAAGCCATTTCTTCCAAAAATACCCCTGGATGAATAGTATTATGCTACAGTAAATCGCTATAGTACCTCTTTAAACTCTAGTTCTTAAAAAATAATTTTTCAAATAAGCTCTTGGCCAAAATATAAGGTCTTCTAAAAAATCTCAGTTCATAAGAAATAAGACATATGTGGGCAAAGCATTCTCAAGCCTAATTATTCTAGACTAATTCTTATAACTAATAAAATAAGCCCATTTAATTAAACAAACAAGTCCAAGGCCTTCAATCACATAAATATAATAATAGGCCTTAATTTATGTTGCACTCTTCCATAGCTTGTATCACGTGGATGATCACTGGATCTCCTTCTCTTAAGCCCATCTTGAATATTCGGCTCTTGCTAAACTTGTTCTAAGTGGATTACACCAATCCTTACATTGCCTCATTCATCTTCTTAGCCCTTGGCCTTATAATTGACTCATCTGAAACTTACAAATGATATTAAAATTAGGTCCATCTTGATGCCCATCAAATTGTTATAAATATATATATATATATATATATATATATATATATATAGACGCCCATGCGCACACATAAGCTAACCGAGTATAACCATTTATGTTAAGATTCGTACAGATGTATGTATATCTGTGCATAACTATATTCCTAGTAAAACTTATGTGGGTAAATAGCATTTTATTACCCATAGCTTTTCTTTATTCTCATTCTTACTATTAAAAAAAAAAACTTTTCTTTATTCTCAAGCACCACTAAATTATAATCATTCCCTAAATCCATATTTATGTTCTGAGTTAGCCCTTCTGTTTAATTTGCTCGTTGCCTTCCATGGAAAAACATATGAACTGGCCAAAATCATGTTTCAGAGTAGCATTTCTCCCATATTAAAGACATTTAGTAATTTATATGTTTTCTTATCCAATATAATAATTGAAATTAGCATAAAGGAAACTTGGAAAAAATCTTTGGATGGGCTCGAGCCACCCCTCCCAATTTGTTGTGGGGTGGCTTCAAGCCACCCATCCATAGGTAGAGTTTGGGCCCCGAACTTTGAGTTTCTTTTTATTTATTTATTTTTTCTCTTTAGGTTTTAGTTACACAATTTTTTTTTTAAGTTAAACCGGATTTTATATTTTTCTTATTTACATAGATTTGTTTAAAAAAATTGCTAAACATATGTTTTAATTTTTTAGCTATCGTTTTTTTTTTTTTAAATTCGTTATAGTTAAAGTGATTTTTTAAAATCTTTTAATTAAACAGATTTCTTTTTTTTTTTAAAAAATTCCTAGAGTTGGAATTGTTTTTTTTTTTAATTTATTTCTTAAGTTCAACATTTTTTCGAAAGAATTTTTAGTTAATCTGATTTTTAAGTCTTTTTTACATAAAGAGATTTTTATATTTTTTAAATTAAACTGAGTTTTTAAAAAAAATGTTAAACAAATTTTTTTATTTTTATTTTTATTTTTTATAGTTAAACTGATTTTTTTTCGCTTTTTAAGATAAACTGATTCTTCTTTGTTTTTCTTAGTTAAACTGATTTTCTTTTATTTTTTCTTTTGACTTAAATATCTTGTCTTTTTCTTAAAAAAAAAAAAAGGTCAGAGTGAGGTGTGATAGGGATGATACGTATCGGTCTTTGATTCACCCACATGTGTCATTTTTGCCACCTGGCATGTTGCTTTGCTACACACCTAACGGAAGATGATTGGAAGTTGAAAATTGTAAAATTTTGAAAAATCAAATATAATTGTTGCGACTTTAAAAAGTCCAATTTGCAAAATTTTGAAAAATAAAAAACCTGAATTTGCAATAATCCCAAAAAAAGTCCTAAGGCTTCTCACTTTCGGACGATAGAAATGCTAGTTGTATTTAAGAAAAATTTATAAAAAAAAAAATTAAATCTCTACGTGTCAATTATTGATATATTAAAAATTATAAAATTTAAAATTTAAAATTTAAATTTCAAAATAAAACTGATAAAATGAGTCTTATATATAAAATTATAAATACATGTAATAATACTCAAAAATAAATTCCTCCTCTTCTCTTTTAGTTATGTTGCTTGTGTTGGCTTTTAGACTTAGGGATTAAAATATTTTACTATTATGTAAAAAATAATGTGAACTATTGTGATTATTCTTTTTATTTTTTATTTTTTATATATTTGAATACAACCATTATCATTATTCAATGTATTGGTTCAATGGTCAAATTTTAAATAAAAATGTGTCATGATTACTTGAACCAATGCATAACTCTTAGAGATATGAGTTCTAACCTCTTGGCCACCAAACAAGGGGTTGTGCCTTTTGGTGAATTAGAAACCTTTTGCATGTGTTCACTGTGAATTGAAAAGTTATAACTTTTCATAAGTGCTCTTTCATTAAAGAAACATTTTTTCCTTCATTTTTTGTCTTTTGTTTTTTGGATTTTGGCTATTTTATATTGGGTTCGAAGATTTTTTTGTTTACACCAAAAAAGAGATTAACGGAAACCAATATTATTGTATTTTGGGAATATACTGTTAAGAAGCTTAGCACATGTTAAAATTTAGAGACAGCGGAATCTACTCTAAAGAAAAAGTCAATTACAATATGCCTCAACACCAAGTTCTTTCTTTCTAAATTATTCTTGTCATTTTATTTTATTTTCTAGTTTACAAGCATATGCACATATGTCTATTATGAGAAATGGTGCATCACCGAGGATGCATCCCGACAAAAGCTATCAAGTTTTTTTTATTTAATTGTTAAGGAAGTGCTTTTAAATAAGTTTATGAATTTTTTCTTTTTTTAGCAAGAAAATTAAAGGGGTTTAAAAATATTTTTAAAAAATACAAAATAAAAAAGTGCATTTTGCACCTCAGAAATACTCGGGGCCACTCTTGGTGGGCCTAGCAAGATTCATCTCTTATATCCACATTTTTCCAACGGTTTGTACCATAAAGTATTAAACTCTTTGTTAGTATGTTCATTAAAATAAATATGTTTTTCAGTTTTTTTTTTTTATGGAAATAGACTCGTTTCATTAATAAAACGAAGTTACAAATGTGACTTATACATGGAAAATCCAGACTATAAGCCAAATTACGCATCAGATATGTGACTTCCCCACTCACAGATTTCTTTGTGGCGGATATTGTCTTAACTTCTAGAAACTCTCTCTAAACAGAGAAAGCGCTCTGTAAAAACAGAACTTCACGATCCCCTCTGTTCTCACAAGGAGGAAGAGTATGGGAGACTGCTATGGATATTAAATCTAAAAGCCTATTTCTATTATAATACTAGCTAAAATAACTACAAATAAACTACAAATAAAACCACATAATCCAAACTACAACTCCACAAGCACTGGCGTGAACCCAGACGTCACGCCTACCGCAAGCATCGACAAATCGAATCTCGACGACACGAGCACCCAACTACAAATATGTTTTTCAATTATATTTCTCTTTATAATGCATTCCATTATAATTTCCTGGGATAAGTTCTGATTAAGATTATTAATTATAATTTATTTTTTATTTACTTTTATCCTTTATTCTCTATATATTGTTTATTTTTACAATGTATTGTATGCTATTGGATTAAAAATTTATTACTTTATAATTGCGAGCCGAAATAACTCATTTAAATAAAATTACGAGAGCACAAAAGTATTAGCACATCGAGTAATGCTAGGTGCAAATATCAAATAAACAAATTTCATGTAAGTCATTAGTAAAAAAGTGGATCTCATTAATAAATAATAGTTTTTTTTATATTTCTTTAAGGTGAAATTCATTTTTTTACGAGGACTTATATAAGACTTGTACAAACTATTTCTTTTAGCACATATAGTCAAGTAAATATGATTTATCTTTAACCTTGTCATATGCTATACTTAGAAGCAATCCGTGCATCTTATTCTCATTACCAAAATCAATTGGTTCTTATTTTTTATACAATAAAAGAAAGTAAGAACTCTGCAGAAAGAAATTTGACAAGATTTATTTCACAAGATCGATACAAACCAAATTGGCACCATTTCCCATGTTTCTAAAATTATATTTATAAGCAATTTACTCTTCTAAATTATGTTTAATTTCTTACAAATTATTCAATTAAAACTATTGAAAAATCATTAGTTTAAATAATGATTGGTTGCCTTTATTAACTTAGGAGACTATTAATCAACATATTTAACAAGAAATATCTTTTATTCATATTGAATTATTACAAGTTGCTAGTAAATCATTGACGAGAAGTACTTTTTAGTATGATGGACGTCTCTATAAATTTCATGATTTATTACTAAGTATGCTAGAGTCTAGCATAGATCAAGGTTTTGTTTATTTTAATTGTTATCCTAAATATTCATTATTTTTATTTGATGAAAATATTTTAGATGCTATGGTATTAAATATTAAAATTCATGGTTATCATTTTAGTTCAAATTTTAAAAAGACAATCAATGGGCAAAAATACCCATATAACGTTCAAATAATTACAACTTTTAAATTTTTAAGGATATGATCATAATCTTTAAAAAAATCAAATGATTGTCATTTCTACCTCAAAAAGTACTTTTTTAATTTGTTTCCAAACAAATATAAAATATTTAAAAGTGTTTTAAACATATGGTTACCAAACAATAAATTTTTTTTTAATAATAGAACTTATTAACCTTAAAACTATAAGTTATATTTCTCACCACAATCCCAAACATGGACTAAGGAAACAAAAAAAAGTTCCCTTTTTTATTCTACATGAGACCCTATCTTATTAACAAATTTATTTTTTCTAAAAGTAAAAATTATTTATTAGAACAAAATTCAAATCTCTAATAAATTAGAAAAATTAAAGCTTGCCAATATTCCTTCTACTTCTGATCATCATGTATGAATTAATATTTTGAATAGAACATATACTCTCCCTTTACAAATTTTGAAATTAGTAATAGCGAAAATCAGTTTGATGATCTCCATATTATAATAAAATTAGAGGATATCATGTAACTGATTATTATTCTTGACATTCTAAACATTAGTCTACATTACTTTACTCATAATTGCTATCCGCAACCTATGCTACATGCAATTTGAAGAACGAGAGTATATAGTACGATCAACATTTTCACTAGATGTATCATATTAATGAAACATTGATAGATTATGTGAATATTAAATATTAAATTATTTTTAAAAAATGATTATGGTAAATAATGATTATAAAGAGAATGAGAAATGGGATCGTCAAGTTGCTTATATTATCTAACTTTAGTAGTTTGATTAAAGGGCTGTTGAGACATTACCTGTTAGTCGAAAATTAAAATTGTATATTAAATAAATGGAAAACTCTATACTCAGTCATTTTTGCATACTCTTTGTGCACGAATAGAGCTGACATGCCACAGAGAAAATGAAACGTTGCATTGTGGCAAAATGTAGGGGTTGCGTGGCGTTTTGGGCGGGAGTAGAAATCCAAATCTGAATGAAAAATAGGGAGGAAATAAAAAGACTAATTGAAACTTGGGGTGTAAAAATTAATCGAAAAACTGGCCTGGATCGGCCTAAACTAGTGGAACGGGTCCAACTGGGTCCAACTTTGGACCGGTCTGGTCTGAGACTAGTTCCCTTAGTTCCAAAACTGGCCAGTATCAGTTCAATTCCAATTCTATGCTTTTTAGGGCCAGATCGGACTGGACCAGTTCACTATATTATATTTTTAAATTATTTTTTTAATATTATATATAATGTTTATATATAATATATAATAATATAAATTATAATTATATATAAGATAATTTTATTATAATTTATAACATAAAGTTTTAATCTTAAACATGAAAATTTATTTGATCATATGTTTTAAACATAAAATATATATATTGATAACATTTTATGGCCTAATAACTTCTCAACATGTTTCTTTTGATAAATACATAATATATTAGTATATTAATTATATTTCATTTTAATTAATTAGTATACACTATTATACTAATGTATATTAGTATATTAATTACATTTTATGCCCTAATACTAATACTATTAAAACTAGAAAATCGGACCGAACATGATTGGAACTGGTAAAATCGGAGGTATCGGTTTAAGAGGATAACCGGTACGTAATTAGTTTTCAAAAATGTAAAATCGGTGCATACTAGTTAAGTCCTAAATTTTGTCCAAAACTAGACCGAACCGAACTAGTTACACCCCTAATTGAAACGGTGCGTTCTACACAAACACAAGTCCCCATAACAAATGAAATGGTGGGTTCCATTTTGAACTAAAAAATTACTGTTTCATCTTTCTTTTCGCTCCTACATTATCAAAAGTCATTGTAAATTGCAAATTTCCTACTTACCAATGACAATACTCTACAAAATCCAATATTTGCTGCCTGCATTTTTTAAAACAAAGTAACTTTCTTGTGAAAAAAAGGCTTTAAATCAGATTTTAGTATAATTGTAGGCCTAAAAAATATGAGCAGCCATCACCTCTACTGCATCCCCATGCGCAAGGTTTGTCAAAAGTCCATTTGTGGATTGATAAGAAACGTAAAGGTAGGGAGGAAAATATGCACTTGACTATAAATTGATTTGTATTGAATTTGATCTGATTTACAATTATAGAATATGCACACTATTTGTAAAAGGAAAATAAAGCTACAAATGGAATGTATGAGATGTTGCTTGATTTATGCAATTAATTTGAATTATGCAATTAATATCATAATGTTAATACTCCCCCTCAAGTTGGAGCATGGAGATCTGTAATGCCCAATTTGGATCTGAAGAAGACAAACAATTCTTGACCCAAAGGTTTTGCGAAGAGATCTGCTTGTTGTTGAGAAGTGGGTGAATAAGTGGGAGTAAGAAGACCAGCAAGAATATGGTCACGCACCATATGGCAATCATCTCTATGTGTTTGGTGCGTTCACGAAGAATAGATCATAACCATGTAATCTCACAAGAGGTGTAAGCCATGTCATGATATTCAGCTTCAGCAGAAGAGCGAGAGACAGTGGATTGCTTATTTGTTCGCCAAGAGATAGGACTCTCTCCAAGTTTGACAACAAAGCCAGTGGTAGACCGTTGAGTCATAGGGCAACTGGCTCAATCAAAGTCACAATAGGCTAATAACTAGAAACTACAGGCTGAAGAAAAAAATAATCCATAACTAGGAGTGGATTTTGAATACCGAAGTAAATAGAGGGCAGCTTGCTGATGTGGCTCATAAGGGGCATGCATAAACTGGCTTAGAATATTCACTGTGTTGGTAATATCTGGACATGAGATGGTCAAATAGATGAGACGACCAACCAAGCGGTGGTAGGATGCTAAATCAGCAAGAAGATAACCATTAGTGTCATTGAGCTTAAGATGCTGCTCCATAGGAAGATAAGCAGGGCGAGAACCAAGTTGACCAACATTAGAGAGGATGTCCTGAATATATTTGAGTTGGTTGAAGAAAATTTTAGCAGGTGATCGTGCTATTTCAATACCAAGGAAAATACTTCAAATTCCCGAGGTCTGTGATTTTGAATGTAGTAGCCAAGTGGTTCTTGAGGGCAGTGATGGTGGATAGATCGTTTCCAGTAACAAAAATATCATCAACATATATCAGAATGGCAGTGAACAAGGTGTCTGTAGTCTTGGTGAAGAGATTATGATCAGCATGAGATTGACAAAAACCTGCCAGGGTAAGAACATGAGACAACTTGGAGTACCATTGGCAAGAGGCTTGCTTAAGACCATATAAAGATTTTTGCAAGCGAAAAAAAGTTTCTCCCCCGAGTTCAATAACCGGGAAGTGGATGCATGTAGACTTCTTCATCAAGATCACCATGAAAAAAAGCATTATGAACATCCAATTGGTGTAAAAACCAACTTTTAGCTGCAGCTATAGCAAGAAAACAATGAAGTGTAACAAGTTTAGCAACACGATCAAAAGTATCATGGTAATCCAAACCTTCTACCTGGGTGTAACCCTTAGCAACCAATTGAGCTTTATGGCGTTCGATGGATCCATCAGCCCTGAGTTTGGTTTTGTAAACTCACTTACAACCAATGGTTTTTTTGTTGGGAGGAAGAGGTTCGAGAGTCCAGGTGTGATTGGCTTCTAGGGCTTTGATTTCATCATCCATAGCAGCCCCCCAGTGAGGAACAAGAATAGCTTGAGAATAAGATTGAGGATCATGAATATTTTTTGAAACAGATGTGAGAAAAGCAAAGTGGTTAGGACTAAAAAAACGATAAGATAGAAAATTAGGTAAAGAATGGAACCGTACCTGAGAAAGTCTGTGGAGCAAGATTGGAAAATGAAGACTCTGGAAGATCTGATCAGATGTAGTCTTGAAGGTAGGAAGGACGAGTGATTTGGCATTGTGGCCAGGAAGAGACATTTGGGGGGTTGGTGTCAACGGGTTTAAGAGAGGGACTATCGGTGGGACTGTCGGTTGGATTGTCTGGATTGGGGTTAGGGAAATGATCTTGAGAAGGAAATTCAAGGAAGATAGGATTGGAGTCGATATGGATAGTAGGAACAGTGGGTGGATTGCCTGTGAGTTGATAAGTTGTAGGGTCAGCATGAGAAAATATAGTCTCAACAAACCGAACATCACATGAAGAAAAGATTTTCTTGGTTTCTATGCTATATACATGATATGTGGAGTGACTAAGTAAGTAACCAAGGAAGATGCATGGGGTGGCACGAGGTGAAAATTTGTCACGATAAACGTTCAAAGTATAGGCATATAAGAGAAAGTTTTATGAAAAAGAAGTTCATACGGAGTTTGATGGTGAATAGAGATTGATGGGGTGCGATTAATCAAATATGTAGCAGTTTAGATACATTCACCCCAAAAAGAGATAGGTAAAGAAACTTGCAAACATAAACAACGAGCAATATTTAAGAGGTGATGATGTTTTCGTTCGGCAACACCATTTTGTTAAGGTATTTCAACACAAGTACACTCATGAATTACACCATGATCGGAAATTTTTTTTTGCATGCAATGAGCTAAGAATTCCTGACCATTCTCAGTGCGAATTCGTTTTACGTCAAAATTGAATTGTGTTTTTATCATGAGAAAAAAATTGGTGAGGCAAGAAAAAGTGTTAGATTTAAATTTTATGAGATAAACCCAAGTGACACGAGAATAATCATCTACAATGGTAAGAAAATAATGAGCACCAGAATGAGAGGGTGTGGCATAGCCACCCCATATATCACAGTAAATTCGATAAAAAGAACTAGCACTTTTATTTTCAACCAATGAAAACGGTAAATGAGTATTTTTAGCACGAATACATCATAATGAACATCTTTATTCAAATCAGAAAAACCTTTTGGAGTGCAAGGAAGGGATGGATGACCTAAGCGAAAATGCCATAATTGTTTAGCAGCAAAGTCGGTGTGAAGAGCAATGGGACCCCGGGCTCGAAGGTGATATAGACCTCCACGTTCCTCACCCATTCCAATCAGCTTCCTCGTGTGTTGGTCTTGAAAAATACAATGAGATGGAGTAAAAAAAGTAAGACAAGATGAGGCTTTAGTAAGTTGACTGACAAAAATAATATTGTATTTAAAACCAGGAACAAACAACACATTAGTAAGTTAGAAGGAGGGTGATAATTGAAGATTGCCCATGTGAGTTACTTGAGCCGTGGCCCCTATGGGTAAGGTAAGGAACTGAGAGTGAGATGTGACATGGTTAGCTTGTGGTAGAAATTTCATAGAAGTTACATGTGCCAAACCACCAGTGTCAATAACCCAAGGCAAAGAAGGAATGGAAGAAGTGAAAGAAAAAAAACCAGAGAAATCATCCGCATGACTGGGTTGAAGAAGACCCATCAATTGCTGCTATTGCTTGGTGGAGAGGCTAGGAAATACACTTGCAGGGGAAGGAGAAGATGCCCAAGATACTGCGTTGGCAGTGGCGACAACAGGCTTCTGTTTAGGTTTGGAAGTATTCCAATGGGACTTGATTGAAGGGGTGAGAAACAACCATGGCAGTGTTGTCGGGTGTGGGTACGAGAGGTAGGTGAAGGTGGCACTGTGTCTCCTCTTGATGAACCGTAGCATATGCTTTGGCAATGGAGGGTAGGGGATCCATAGCTAGAATTTATCTCCTGATATTGTTGAATGAATCATTGAGGCCCTTGCGGAATTGGAATAAATGTTCTATGTTTTCCTTTGCTGAAACATTTTCTCAAGCACCGCATGTGCAAGAGTTAGGTTCCTATAAATTCTGCAATTCATCCTAGAGCCCCTTGATGGTGTTGTAGTAGGCTGTAACAGACATGAGATCTTGATGGAGGTTGACAACATCACGCTTGAGACGATACAACCACAGGCGATTGCTTTGAGAGAATCGGTGGTCTAAGTCTTTCCAAACTTCAGAAGGATTTTGACAATAGATTAAACTTTGCCTTAGGGATTTGTCGATGGAATTGAGTAACCCAGAAAGGACCATGTCGTAGCACGCACCTCTCCCATAGTGTAGCTATGGACGCATCTGCAGGTTTCGTTAAAGTGCCATCAACGAAAACAAGTTTATTTTTGTCATTGAGAGCCATACGCATTGAACGTCGCCATGAGGGGTAATTGCCGCTGGTGAGAAGTTCTGGAACCAGGGTTGTCGGCAATGGTGAGGAAATATGGTGAAGTGAGGTCACTGATTAGTTGGGATGGAGTTGGATTGGGTGGTGTAGCCATGGTGTTTGCAGAAACGTTTAGGAAATCCCAAAGAAAGAGTTGCTCTAATGACATGATAAGAAACGTAAAGGTAGGAAGGAAAATATGCACTTGGCTGCAAATTGATTTGTATTGAATTTGATCTGATTTACAATTACAGAGTATGCACACTATTTGTAAAAGGAAAATAAAGTTACTAATGGAATGTATGAGATGTTGCTTGATTTCTGCAATTAATTTGAATTATGCAATTAATCTCATAACGTCAATATGGATTGGTCTTCGTTTGCCTTCTTCTTTTCCTACATGAGTTTTTTTAAGAAAATGGTTTGTTTTCAAGACTAAAATCCAAAATTTTGAAAACTTTGAAAACCTTTCATCTCATCATTACAAATTTATCAAATTCCTACACAAAATAAAATAAACAATTCAATTTTTTCAAATTTCAAAACAAAAATAATAGTAAAAAATATATTATAACAATATTTTAACTTTAATCTCAACTCATCTCATCTCATTTTTAAAAATAAACAAAAAAATTTTCTTTTCTTCTAGACGAATTGAAAAGGAACTTAACCCAATTATGTAAACATTTTTTTAACTTTAAATCCATAATCTAATTTAGTCAAATATGTTTCCTTAGCAACCAAAAGAATCTTCGCAAGAACCAAATTCAAGTTATAAAATCCAGAAAACCATGATTACAAATATTATTGGCACATCTAGGTATAGGAAAAATTGTTAAGAATTCATATTTTTTGAAAAGTGGGAGTTTTCCTTTGTAGAACCACCCACAAACAGCGAAAATGGAGAGTGCGAAAACATTAGTGGAAAGATGAACGGGAAAAATAGGATCTTGGAGAAACAAAAGTACTCTTCCGTTGTTTTCTTCTTGTTTTTATTTTTATTTTTTTATATAAACAACCGCCACATCAACAGAATCCACAAAGGATGATGCTACGTGACTACGTCCACCGAGGCTTTCTACTAATAGTGCATTTTGCACTTTAATTTTTTTTTCAAGCATTTTTTAAGTTCATTTAAACATTTAAAAAAATCACAAACTTATTAAAAAATAATTCTTTAACTATTAAGTAAAAAACTTAAAGAAAATACAATTCAATAGAAATTGTCGGCAGATATCTTCGATGGCTTTATCATTTTCCATCCATAAATTCATCCGCAAAATGGAATGTACGTAGCAGTTTTGTAAATAAATACAGATATAATGAAGAAATAGAAATTATTAAGACTGAAATTGCTCGACCATTAGGATCTCAGCTTGTTGATACATTCAATGTTTTGAATACCGTACCGAAAGTCTACCGGTCAAGGCACTGGAACGAAATATTTCGATATCAGTATCGTTTCTTGTACCGTTTCGAGATAGTCGATATATGAATAGATTATATATAAATATATAATTATAAATTATATTCCAAAATAATAATCTGTATATGAATAAATTATATATAAATACATATATATAAATTATAAATAGTCTAGTCTGAATTAGGGGTTAAAAAATAAACTTGTAGTTTAAAAAATTAAAAAAAAAGTTTGAAGGTCGAAATATCAGCCGGTACCGGCCGAAATATAGATCGGTACATGCCGAAATTGAAGTCGGTGCGGCCGATATTTAGATCGGTATAAAGCATATATGGCACTTGTACCGGCCCAACGGCCGGTACGACAAATATCGACCGTACCAACCAATATGGTACAAAATTGAAAATAGTGGATACATCTGCTTCTTGGAAATAGCGTGGCTACAATTTCACTCCTTCCCTCGTCAAACAAGAAACATGTTAAAAGTCACTACCATCCAAATAAATTAATAATTACTGCCCACCAAGTCAATGGGACATACTGTCTTTTTCAAAACCCTATAAAAACTCCTAACTCAAAGATTTTTTTTAAAGTAAAAAACTATTTTACCTCCCAAGTTATACCACTCTACTTGACCTTTTGAGAAAAAATAATTTTTTTATTTTTTTTACTTAGTAATTAAGAAAGTGATTTTAAATGTATTAGTACATTTTTTTTTATTTTTTAAAAATATGTAAATATATTAAAAAAATATAAAAAAAAATAAAAAAAAATTGCAAAACTAACTATCGGTCAAAGTGAGCGGGCTACTTTAGGCGCCAGAGTAGCCCAACTCATTTCCAAAACCCTATAAAAACTCCTACCATTAGTTTGGATGATCTTATCTAATCTTAATATCGAAATATCATTTAAATATATATTTTTTTAATTTTTAATTTTTTTTCATCTAATCATTATTTAATTATTACAATTTTTCAAAACTTCTAATTAAAACACAAAAAATAATTCATCTTTTTCAAATCTAAAAAATATATATATATATATTATAATAATATTTTGATTTTATAATATTCTTATTCAAATTTTTATCTCTCATTTCCCAAAATCTCATAAAATATCTTAATTCAAACCATTTTATTATTATTCACAGAGTTTTCACCTTATATAATCTCAACATCCAAACGAGGCCTAAGTATTATTCATGAAATTGTGGGTGATTGTAATAGTAAGATGTAATAGTCCGCTAGAAATTCAATGGTGGAATTTCTATTGGCTTTAGGAACCTTGTGGAAACTCCGTAAGTTTTCACGAATTGACCAATCGTGTAGGTTTTAGTCTGTCAGTATAGTCAGTGTTACTAGGGCTGAGCAAAAATCTAAAAATCCGACTCTGCCTTCGACTTTGCTCTGGCTCCGCTCTGGAGTTGGAGTTTTTTTAACCAAAAAAGTCAGAGTCGGAGGTGGCGATGTACAGACTCCGACTTTGACTCTGATTGTCCGACTCCAACGTCGATATTGTACATACTTTATAAAAATATATGTATTTATTATATATTAATCATATATATTTTATATAACTATAACTTATATAGTTAATTAAATTCAATAATATACTAGTATGAACAAATTATTATAAAATAATATGCTCATATTATAATATAAATAGACTAAATTCACTAACAATAGTTTAGTATATGTAAATACCATATTATTAACTATTACTACCACGTAACACTAATGTATAATAACAACTAATGTATAACACTAATGTATAATAACATGAAATACTAACGTATAAACATTAACACATAATAACATGTACAATAACAATAATTTGTACAATGATTTATTTTTTCAATTTCGATTATGTTTTAATAAAACTGAAATAGAAAAAATAATTTTTTTTAAAAAACTTAAATCTGGAAGCCCAAATCCGATTAGTGAGAGCCCAATATTGTCAAATTGAAATTTCAAATAGGCTAAGAAAAAAGCTTAAATCCAACTTCGCTTTGACAAGTCGGAGTCGAAGTCAGAGAAGAGGCTATGCGAATTGGAGTCAGGGTTGGAGACAAAGTCGGAGGTAGGGCACTCCAACTCTGACATTGTCGGTGTTCAACCCTAAGTGTTACTACTCATTATGGTGCAAGAAACACGATTTTATTTATTTGAGATAGTTATAAGTGTCAAAATACGATATGATCTATGTCATTAGACTTAGTTGATTATTTATGATTTTATAGCGTAATAATGTCATTTTCAATTTTCGGATGAAAAACTCCTTCGAAAACGTATTTTTTTTTTTATTTTTTTATTCGAGGCACTTCGGGGTTGAATTTTTATAAACGAATTGCACAATTAGTTTAGTGTGTGTGTATGTTAGGATTTGTCAGTATAAATTTTATTTTTCACTTTCTCGGAGTGAATAGTAACCTCAATAGTAGCACTAAATGCACTGTTTTTAAAATCACAATGTAGAATGTCCAAATTAGATTAGATTACTTTAATTTGGACACTTGGTAAGATTTTAGCCACACTTGGTGTATAATATTGGACATTTGGCACCAAAAGGAATCATGAGATGGATTGTAAAGGAAATCAATGTGTGAGATGGATTTGGGCTTGATAGCATCTCAAGCCCTAACCAAATCCTATTTAAACCCAAAATGAAACCCATTTATTTAAGGCCCACGAATATTGGCCACCTTGGCAAAAATTCTTTAGGAAGTTTCCCCCCACCCATAGCATACCAAACTCTGCCCATGACAAACCCAAATAGTGCCTTGATGTGAGAGGAAAATCCACCTCCCTTCTACACGATAGCAGCAACAACCCATTCCCCCTCACTATTTGCACATTTTTGTGACTTAATCACCATCCATCAAGGTGTCACCCATGTCCATACTTCACTTTTTAGAAGTTTATTAGGTGTGCAAGCCATCCTTTCACTCACTTCACCCATTTTCATTTTCGTTGTTGGAGAGAACGTGGCTTGTTTGGATTCGCAAGTCATCTCAGCTCATCTCAACTCATCTCACTACTATTCATTACTATTCAGCAACTTTAACTCACAAATCTCACTACTATTCACAACTCATCTCATTACTATTCACAATCCATCTCAACTCATCTCAGCTCATCTCAACTCATCTTCGAATCCAATGATACCTTCATGAAATTTGTTCGTCTTTGAATCTAGTTTACATGGGTACATTTTTTTGTTTGATTTCATAGTCATTCCAAAGTTGTTTTAACCATGGAAAGGTAAATATGGGCGATAATTCAGATAGTGTTGTATTTTGGTATTTTTTACCAAGCTAATGGACAAATCTTGATCCAAAATTTTTATAGAATGTTTTAAACATGTTTATATGAATTTTTTTTGGAGATTAGTTACATGATTAAAATTTTTGATGAAAGACTTTCTTAGATCTAAAAGGTTATAAACTGGAAGAGGAAAAACAATCTCTTTTAAGCAAGTTTGGATCTTTTGTGGTCTATTCTTACTCTAATGGTTTTGATAAATTTATTTGATAATACTATGTCTTTGATCTACATGTTAGGATGTTAGTTTGAAGATTTTTTGTCTTAGTTTCAAATATATGAATTTTTATACTAGAGAATACTCAGTTAGGTGAAAAGTTTGATGTTTTCGGCTAGATCCATATTTTGGTTTATTTTTAGTCATGTGATTTTAATTTTAATGCTTGGATATAATTTAGGACACATTTTTTAAACCATATGATGTTTTATTTTAAGGATCTCATCATAGTATGCCTCAGATCAAGTGTTCGATCAAAGCAAGTTGAGAAAAAAATTATATTTTTTATTAAGTGTTGGAGCCGAATACTTAAAGTGAGATTTTGTAACTTTTATTGACTCTTATGTGTTAAATAAAAGCATGTTAGTTCTTAAGAATGTGTTATGAACATGTTAGAAGAAAGTTTTGGATCTTTGGAAGTTCTTGGAAATATTTTGAAAAAGGTCAAAACCTTTAGATTCAAGAGTTTGTGTTTTGGTTAAAAGTTTGGATCTTTTTCTTAAAACATTTTGTGTTTTTGAGAAGTATATTTTAGTTGGATATTTTAAGCATATTTTTAAACTTAGGATATGAGGATCTTTATTGCAATATTTCAGTTTAATCATGAGTTTTGGAGTTGGAAGAAATTGCAACAAAAATCAAGAGATATGGCCTTTGGAAGTTTTGGCCCTATGATGTTTTTCTTAGGTTTGTTTGGTTTTAGATTTTTCTAAGTTGATATTTGAGTTTAAGGCAAAATTTACATGAGAAATATAGATTTTGGTGATTTTTAGAGTTAGGATGTGAAATCCTTAAGTTATGGGTAAATTGATCAATTTTCCACATATAGAGGGTAAAATGATAATTTTATTCGAAATTAACATTTTTCATATTTCTAATTGTTTGTGATAAAGTTTCTAACTTTTAGAATCTATACTTACAATTTCTCGTGTTTCGTGCTTAATCCTTGTTACGCGACGATCACTAAAAGTTAGCTTCTAACTTATTGCCGCATTACTGTGTGTGTGTTGGTAAGGGAACTATTAGTTATGTACTCATGTTATCATATATGGCATGCTATGTCACTACACGTTTATCTGTTATACATATTATATTCTGTCATAAAATTTTCATTTGTTACACATATTATATTCTGCCACGAAATAGTTATCTATTATACATTATGCCATGTCACGTAATACTATTCATTACACGTTATTCCATGTCACTTAAAGCTATCTATTACACATTATGCCATGTCACGTAATGTTATCTGTTACACGTTATACCATGTCGTGTAAGGTTATATGTTACATGTTATGCCATATTACGTATTGTTTATATGTTTCATGTTACGTCAAGTCATGTATTTAACGTATATGTCACGTTATGTATGTCATGTCATCTGTCATTTTCGCTTTACAACACGTCATGTCTCGAGTACAAAGTGTTGTAACAACCCTGCCCTAGAAAGGGTGGATTCGTTACGTACATACATGTTTTTCTTTCTTTCCTTTCCTTTTTTTTTTCTTTTTTAATAATATGCGATCAGTATGAATATAACACACATACATTCATTCGTTCATAAAAACATAACTATTCTAGTCCATCATACGTTCATAAAAACATAACTATTCTAGTTAGGAAGGAATCCATCCCAATATAAAAATAACATCCATAAACATAACCCATCATCCATGTAAGGTTGAACCAATAGGGAAGACACTAAGTGTCTGCCTCTCCTTCTATAGTAATGCCTTGCTCCCTAGCCTCTTCGTCATTACCTGAATGTTTAAATCACAAACATAAAGTGAGTCGAATACTCAATAAGTAGTACAACATGCTAGCTAACTTACGAATCACATAATCTTTTTTTTTTTAAAACATGCATACATTTACTAATCTTGACAATGCTTTCATGCATAAACAGTTTAAGGAATAAGCTATACTTTCAGGCATAAATATCTTTGAGAAATAACTATGCTTTCATATTCCACTTTCTTTTGGCCAGTACACACTATTATGCTCTGTGTGTTAGGGTTAGCTGTATTCCTTTGGACCTGAATTCCGCCTGTGGCCACAGGTTGAGAATCCCTTTCAGTCAGGAGTAATACTGGGTGCACTACCAGTACTACTTACTTGGCATTGCAATCTGCCCATCCCTTTGGTACCCCTTTCATTCAGTCATGGCCGTTATGTATTTTCATACATTAAAACATTCATTCATTCAGTTATTTCTTTCTTTCATTCATTTCAGTACTTTCAGTCCTTTTTTTTCAGCCATTTTCATTTAACAGTTCATTTATGGAAAAATGTCATTAAAAAGCATGAGTTTAAACATCATCTTTCATGGCATCCATAAAGTATCAGTTTATATGGACATTTTAAAACACTTTATTTGCGTCATTTATAGCATTGCTTAAAGCATATAGCATGAGACGTTCATTTCCTTTCCTTTGCATTCAAAATATTTTCATCATCTTTCTTAGTCCAATGCACATGCATTTTTATAATCAATATACATTTTCATGTTATACTACATATAGGAATAATCAATAAGTTTCTTGAGAGAGCATGTATGAAAATATCATGATTTAGAACCTACGTGCATGCATTACCTTATACGCATACACACAATTATAATCGATAGGGTGCTTAACAGGGGCTATCTAGAAAGGGCTTATACATACTATATTCATTTGCTCTTTTCTTTAGAAGAACATTTGCAATATGAGAGAGAAACATTCTTTCATAAAGAGAACTTGGTGTATGAAGTATAGTCATAGCTACTTACCTGAGAGCTTTACTAATGGGTTCTTTTGAACTTGAAAATAAACTCTTATTCAATGAAATGGAATAAACACATTAATATTCATCTCTCTTTAAGCTTTACTAACCGACACCCTTACACGCTCACTTTAATTGTAATTTGGAATTAAAGTGCTTTCCTTAACCCCTTCTCACTTAATGAACATTATCTACAAGGTACAACCTTAGCCCATTCAGCTACCCACCATATAGCCAAAGCATTAAAATCTTCATTCCATACATTGTAAAGAAACTCATGAAAGTAAATAACATGTTTGCTGCCCCTTTAAAGACCATTGTTTTCTACGTGAAGGATATATGGACATCATATGTTAGAAATGAATAGATGGTAGGAATTTATTTAAGAACGGAAAGTTAAAGATGGCATTTGATAACTTTGTAATATTGTATGGAAGGTAAATCCAACAAAAGGGCCAAAGCTCACAAAAGGGTTGATTTTTGTCACTTGTTTTTCAATGGTTTTTCATACTAAAATTTAACTTTAGTTGAACAAAAGTTGAAATTGAATAAAGAGAATGAAATGGGCTGGTTTAAGCCCCAAAACAGAATGCATAGCAGAAACATTTTGCAATGCCTGGACAACTAGCAGGTCTTAGTGCATTATTACATTTTAACTCTTTTCATTCAATCACAATCCCAATTACATAGAATAAAGACATTAGTATTAAAGAACACTTGCAAGAAACATCATCTTTGGTTAAATCATAGTACCAAACAGCAAGGGTGAATCCCTTATAAACCAGAAAATCAAAACATGAACTCATCCATTGAATAAAATCCTTGGTTACTTATAAGACTATCACTTAGGAAAAATATTAAAAATACACATTCTCATCTCTTCTAATTTAACACAAAAAAACAAAGTTTCAACATAGGTAAGAACATAATTTAAACTCAAGAAGACATTAGAAGTAATTATACCAAAATGCATTGAAAGAATATGGCATGGGAGAAAACAGGACAAAAGCAAGCAGAGCAATTGAGTAATCAGCCTAGGACTACAAATCACTCAACCAACACAAGATTTTTTCGAAAACCAAAGACACATGGCACTGATTTGGCGCACACACAATACGATCCATACTAAATATTTTGAGAAATGGAGCATTACCTGATTTGGCTTCCCTTACAAGATACGGAAACAAGCATCAAAAGAGAAATGGGAGAGGAAATCTGAAGATTCACAGCTGGAACATAAGCAGGAAATTTTCTTAAAAACCCTAGGTTAAACCAATATATCCAAGATTCCAAACTAGAAGCTAGAATAATAGAAACTCAACTGGAAAATCGTTCCCCTCGAAGAAACTTCAGTTGGATCTTAAGCTTCGGAAAATGAAGAAATCGGCTTGAAGAAGGAAGATGAGTTGTGCAGGCTAGAGGAAACCGAAAGGGTCTTTTTGCGTGAATGAGGGGGTTTCACTTAGATAGGGCTTGAGAGATGTTTCTTCTTTCTTGCCTTAGAAGTCGACGGATTCAAGAGGATATAGACTTAATGGTTTTTAGTCAAAACTTATCCCATAAGCTTGGGAGATGGACAATGGAGATTTAAGTGTAGGAAGATATTTTCCTTACCTACCCATCCTATGGAGGAGAGAGCTTGGGCCATTTTTTGAATAGATGAAAAGTAGAGGGCTTAAGAGAAAAATATTGTAAGGTCTTAAAATCATGCCCTTGAATTATTTTAACAACCCACATAAAAATAAAAGCACACCGATCTTAAAATCAAATAATAAAATAATAAAAAATCTTCATCTCAAAATATTTAACTTAAATAATTAATAAAATGACGTAATCAGGTATTACAAGTGTATCTCTAAAATAGTATTTTCTCAGTTAGTCATGCCTGATATACTCATGATGTAATCACTATGATTGTCCGAGCATCTCTATTTATAATTTACGCGAGGTACTTCCTGCGTAATCATTTTGATTGTTAGAATACCTCTACTCAAATGCTTCTAGCGTAATCATTTTGATTGTCAAAAATATTATTAGGTACTCATCGCATAATCATTCTAATTGTTAGGGTATCTTATTTAAAATATTCATGGTGTAATCATTCTGATTGTCTGAGTATCTCTGACAGAATATGTTGGGCAGAATCATTCTGATCGTTCATTATTCCTAAAGAAACAACTGGCGAAATTATTTTAATTGTCAGAGTTCATGTTCACGTTCACGTTCATGTTTAAGTTCATGCTCAAGTCCAGTTTACTGAACAAGATTCCAAATTCATGTTTTTCATGTTCAAGTTCATGTTATTCAAGTTCAAGTTCATGCTACGTTAAGTTCAAGTTCATGTTATTCAAGCTCAAGTGCACGTTCAGTTTATGTTTCAAGTTCACAACCAGTTCACGTTTCAATTCATGTTAAGTTTATATTCAGTTTCAGTTCAAGTTCAGTTTATGTTCATTTTCATGTTTAAGTTCATGTCCAAGTTAGTTAACGTTCAAGTTCATATCATGTCAAGTCAAATCTCAGTTAAGTTCACGTCATGTCAAGTTTAATTTTAGTTCAGTCTATGGTCAAGTTTAAGTCATGTCAGCTCATGCCATGTTAAATGTCAAATCACGTCAAGTTTATTTATGATCATGTATGCATTCATGCTTTTACAACCATACATGCATCTTTGACTTGTATGTTAAGTTATTTGATAACTTGGCAAGATTTGTAATCAAATCTCACCGTGATTAGGGCTGTAACCGGTCCGATTTTAAACACATTTTAGAACCGAATCGGTATATACCGTTTTCAAGATTTGAAGAACCAATACTGCACTAGTTACACCCCAGACAAGTATTTTCAGTTTTACCGGTTCTGGTTTGGTTTTTCTAGTTTTTTCGATATATTATATAATATATATACTATAGTAGATATATTATAGTATATAATAATATAACGATAATATAAAGTTATTTATATAGGATTTTAAAAATTAATATTATATTAATTGGTAATTTATTACATAATACAAAATTATTTTATATATAATTATATATTACATATAAAAATTATATATAATATAAAAGATACTTTATACAATATAAAAATTAAAAAACATATATATAAACCCATCCAGTCCGATGTTAGACAAAGGAAAACCGGAACTGAACCAATTTTAACCGGTTTTGAGAAAAATAAAATCGGTACCAGACCGAATTGAACTAAACCTGATAATGAACCAAACCCACCGGTTCGGTCTGGTTTACCGTTCACCGATTTTGTTTTTCACCCCTAATCATGGTAGTCCCAACAACGATTCCCCCTGTAATGGTAGATCATGTGTCAGGATCAGGAGGTGGACCGATTGGAGACGGTAGATTAGACTACGATGACACGACACATAGCTCCTAGCCTCAAAGCTCCGATTTATCGTTAATATTATGGCATCCTTGACTGAGTTGCATAAGCTACTCAATGGATTAGCCTAGTAGTTGCTTTAGTTCATGCTTGTACTTAAGGAGCTCGGTCTCTAGTTCTCTTATGATTATAGACCTTTTGGACTTATGTTGCAATCAAGAAGGTCTATCAATTCAATATTTATGGATTATGTTTTAAGTATTTAAGATATATTTAGTATGGTGCAGAGTATTGCTCAAGAAAAAAAAAATCTGCTGCGAATATTATATACTGTTAAATGCATGCTAGGTGCATTACATTTTTATTTGTCATGAATGGGGGCAGGTAACCTTGTGTTGTATGTCCTGACGCTTCAGATGTCTGTCCAATCCCAAGCAAAAATCTAGGGGCGTCACAAATGTGCACGAGATTCAAAGTTTTTTAGGACTGGCTAGTTTTTACAAGAGGTTCGTGCAAGGATTCTTCAGTTTGTTTGGACCACTTAACGCTTTGACTAAGAAGAACGTGAAGTTCATTTTGAGTAATAAGTGCAAGGCGAGTTTTTTCAAGTTGAAGAAAAGACTTAGAACAGAATCGGTACTTACACTGTCGGAGCCTCTTAAGCCTTTTCTAGTGTATAGCGATGTATCTAAAGTAGGACTCGGATGTGTGCTAATGCAAGAAAAGAAGGCAGTCACTTATGCTTCACGTCAATTGAAAGATCATGAGCAGAATTACCCTATTCACAACTTGGAGTTAGCTACAATGGTTTTTGCTCTAAAGATTTGAAGACACTACTTGTATGGCGAAAAGTGTGAAGTTTTCATGGATCACAAAAGCCTCAAGTTCCTTTTTTAGCAGAAGAACCTAACATGAGGCAAAGGAGATGATTGGAACTAATTAGTGACTATCAATGCGACATCAAGTACCACCCCAGAAAGGCCTAAGTGGGAGCTGATGCTTTGAATTGCAAGAGCATATTGGAATATTCATATGTTCCATCGTCGGAAGTAAGTTCCCTTTTATGCAGTATGAGGAAACTGTTGATTGAGAACTGTAGTTAGGAAGTCGTTTTGATCACAGTCCAAGAGTTCATTACATTGAATTGGGAAGAACTAAAAGACCGTCAAAGTATTACTAGGTACTCCAGGCGTAATCATTTTGATTGTTAGCGAATCTCATTTAAAATATTCATGGTGTAATCATTCTATTTATCTTAGTATCTCTGACGGAATATGTTGGGCTGAATCATTCTTATTGTTCACTATTCCTGAGGAAAAAATTGACGAAATCATTTTGATTGTCAGAGTTCATGTTCATGTTCAAGTTCATGCTCAAGTTCAGTCTATTGAACAAGATTTCAAGTTCATGTATTTCACGTTTAATCTCATGTTATTCAAGTTCATGTTACGCTAATTTCAAGTTCATGTTATTCAAGCTCAACTACACATTCAGTTCATGTTTCAAGTTCATGTTCAGTTCATGTTTCAATTCACGTTAAGTTCATATTCAGTTTTAGTTCAAGTTCAGTTTATGTTCACGTTCATGTTTAAGTTCATGTCCTAGTCAGTTCACGTTCAAGTTCATGTCATGTCAAGTCAAGTCTGAGTTAAGTTCATGTCATGTCAAGTTTAGTTTCAGTTCGGTTTATGCTCAAGTTCAAGTCATGTCAGTTCATGTCATCTTAAATGTCAAGTCATATCAAGTTTATTTATGATAATGTATGCATTCATGTTTTTATTGCCATGCATGCATATTTGACCTGTATGTTAAGTTATCTGTTAACTTGCTAAGATTTGTAATCAAATCTCGACGTGGTAGTTTCAACTACCATTCCCCTCGAAATGGTAGACCATGTGTCAAGATCAGGAGGTGCACCAGAGGTTGACCGACTGGAGATGATCGATTAGACGATGACGGCACGACACAGAGCTCATAGTTTCAATGCTCCGATTTATCGTTAGTATGGCATCCTTGATTGAGTTGCGCGAGCTACTCAATGGATTAGCCTAGTAGTTGCTTTAGATCCTGCTTGTACTTAAGGAGCTCGGACTCCAGTACTCTTATGATTATAGACCTTTTGGACTCGTGTTGTAATCATAGATGTTTAGCATTTCAATATGTATAGATTATGTTTTAAGTCTTTGAGATATTTTAATTTGGTGCATAGTATTGCTCAAGAAAAAAAATTATCGGCTGCGAATATTACATACTTTTAGATGTATGCTAAGTGCATTGCATCTTTATTTGTTATGAATGAGGGCTGATAATCTTGTGTTGCATTCCCGACGCTTAAGATATCCGTTCGATCCCAAGAGCAAATCTGGGGCCATCACATAAAACATGACCTTATCTATCTAATTTGTAATAAAGGGGCACCCATAATGGGCACCCCTTGTTATTCATATGTCTAGTAGTTATGCTTGGCATATTTACTTGTGTATTATGGCTGGACATTTAAGCCTAGTCGTTGGTTACAAAATGGAGGGTCTATTATATAGCCCCTGCCTCATTAATGTAATATATGGATGTATGTCATAAAAGTAGTAAATCACTCTCTAGTATAGTTCTCTTTAATCCCGACATTTAGGCTGTAGAATATGTGGATGCTGCTCTGGCATATTACCGCGTAGCAAACTCCAACATCGCTAAAAGATTTTGGATTAACAATAACGACGACAGAGAATCTGTAGAACAACCGCACTAGATCTACAATTTGCCAACTAGGTAATATTGCTTCTGCTATATACTTTGATCTAGTTTTTCTAACATTGGTATCAAACAATTTGACTGTTGATGTGCTTGTGAAGATTTTCTTGATTGGAAATTTTTTGTTTTTCCGTGACGTATTTTCTCTGTTGGTAACATTGGCCACTTGAGAAGTGAAACGGTTGTAGCAAGCCACCCATGCAAAGTGGAGCACATGACCTTGGGTGCAGCAACCACATGCAGCATATCGACCACCTTGGTGCGTCTCACACCCGATGGTGTTCTACACCTTAGTGATGCACGCACAAGAAGGTCAGTTGCATCCATATGACATGTATCCAAGGGTGTTGCAACCGTGCACCTCCAAGTGATGTCGCAGACATGAAATGAAAAGATTTGTACATGAGGTTGCGACATGTTCTACTATGTGCTAAGCCTCAGATCTGCAAAAGATAAAATTTTGATCACCAGTGTTGCGACCCCATAGAACGACGTGATGCAGCGAGGATACTGTGCGCTGAGCAAGGCGCACCCTCCAGAGTACAGCGATGCTGCAATGAGCAACTGGTGCAGAGCCATGCACCATGGTGGTGCAACAGGCTGATCTGCTGTGGATAGATCCGCGTGAAGAGCTACGTGCTTTGTGACTCACTAAAAAATGAGTAGCACAAAGGCTATCCCAAGTGCAGGAGGGTGTCGCGTAATAATTAGGAATAAATTTCTAGATCGTCTCCTTAGGAAAAGTTACTTAAAATTAAACTCATTTAAAATGGTGAAAATATTCACAAAGAAAAAATAAAAATGGTGGTATGTACAATGAATGGAAGAGTGCAACAATAATGAAAATGGCACTAGTCATGGACTAGATTCATATTTTTGGATTTTTGAATGTCGAAATGAAATGTAAAAGATTAACAAATTAAAATTAACAATTAAGGAATCAACTAAGATAAACAATCTTAATTAATCTAAAAATTAAATAATAACATTGAAATTATTTAAGTCCTAATTATGCTTTAATCAATCTAATATGCAATGAAACCAAGAGATTAATAAAACTAAGTTAAGAATTAAATTAGATTAGAAAATAATTGACAAAATACGAGCTGAGAATTGAAAAGTCCCAAAATCAAGATTTTAGGATTCATCCTTGTATTCAAATAACAAATCCTCAAAATTAATCCACAGCAATTGTAATCATTGTTAAATGAAAGCCTAAAAGATTAAGAAAAATAATGACATTACGTAAAATAAATAGCAAATAAATTGCCCAAACTTCTAAGCCAAGAATCTCAAAAATACTCCATAAACTTTAAACTGAAATTAAATAAAAAATAGAGAGCGAAAGAGCAAGCCAAATGAATGGAGATGGAAGTGGTAGGCAATGGAGGCAGCGGTAGATGTTGGACCCCAGAGGAGCTCTTCAAAGGCGGCGCACTATGCGTTAAAGTAAAAAATAGACTTTGCGTTCTTTTTCGTCCAAATCCCAAAAAGACCTTTTCTCCTTTTCCTTTTGCGTTCCAGGCCAGAAAGAAAAACAAAAAGAATTCAAAATACTCTCACCTTTTTACGTCTCTCAACCAAAAAGTGAAAGAAAAAAAAATAATTCCTCCTGCATTTTTTTTTTTTACATTTTTTTTACATTTGTTGGCCTATAAAAAAAATAAAATTAGAAAAGAAAAGAAATAAAATAAAATAAAAATGAAGAATAGAATATAAAAAATATGTTGCGCATGTGAAGGAACATTATTCAATTAAATCACAAGTTATAAAATTATGCATAAATCATGCTATTAACCAATTTAAATCACAACTCAAATTTATTCATCTTAACCATTTCTCCATCTAAAACCAATAATATTGTAATGAAATAAATAAAATATATTGGTTTTAAATGTATAAAATATGCAATAACTCAGCTCAATCACACCCCCAACTAGCGTTTGCTAATCCTTGAGCAAAATAGTGAAAATTAATTGAGATGAATATTGCATAAAGATCAAAATCCAAATAGAAACAATCAAACACAATTCTGAATTCTCACAAAAGTGACACGTTACTACTCAACTCCTAGGAGCTATACCCACCAAGACTATCTCAACAATCTTTCACATGGGATTGAGACAAAAGTCTCAGAACTCAAATGTGTATGTGGAGCTAAATTGGTTGTGTGTTCCTCATTACTAGCCATGATTTTTCATAGGATTTTTCAACCTTATGATTAATCATTGTTGATTCTAAATACCCCAAAGCCCAACGGACTAGCAGTTTTCACGCCAGCTCTGTTTTTAAAGGTTGAACACTCAAGTCCCAAAGTCTTGGGTAACTGTTTCTAGCCCTTTACTTAGGAAAGCTCACTAAGTTGCCTTTATTCCCCTTTTTTTTCTATTCTTTTCAAATCTCTTTTTTTTTTTTTTCCTATTCCTTTACTTCTTCTTTTTTTCTTTCTTTTCTTTTCTTTTTTCTTTCTTTTTGAAGCATGGCTCGGTAGTCCTGCAGTTTACTTCTCCTGTGTTAAATCAATGAACAGTAAATAAGGAACACTACAAATGTAAGCATGTGCAAAATGTCCTTCAAAATTTGCCCTTCGTTCTATATAAATCTTACTAAGTCTCATCTCAATAAGTATAACATCCCGGTGTTTCAAGCCACACATCAACAAAATATGATACATAAAAAATCATGTTCTATGCTTAAGCTTGAAAATAAATCTTTACAAAATGATTCTGCTCAACTACTCCACCAAGATCCTTAGATTTCACAAAATACTAGAAATAAAGTGTGTATCAATCATATGTGTATCAATGCACATCATATTAATGCAATTTTTTTTTTTAAAATCTATGCACACACGTTACCCCCAACTAGTGAGAGACATGGTCATCAATAAATCGAATAAAAGAAAACAAAGTGCATAGGAATAAGCAGGCAAAATAAAAAAAAAATCAACATGAAATATAAAATCAAAGCAAAACAACAAATAAAAAAACAAAATGCAAGTAAAGAAAGCTGTAAAGGGGGAAAAGATCAAAACACTTTCTTGGAATCTTGCACAAACAAGATCTCTTCGTGTGGATCAAAGACCTTCAGAATCAGCTTTTGACGTTGTCCGTTGACAGTGAAGCTATTGCCATTCTTCGGATTGACGACGTCTACCGCGCTATGAGGATGAACCTCCTTTACAATGTACGGCCCCTTCCATCGAGATTTCGGCTTCCTGGGAAAAAGATGCAGTCTTTAATTGTAGAGGAGCACTTTCTGATCAGGAACAAGATGTTTGTCACTGATCTTCTTGTCATGCAAGGCGTTCATTCACTCCTTTGCCAAGCGGGAATTGTCGTAAGCCTCTCTCTTTATTTCATCAAGCTCTAAAATCACATCAAGAACATGCACCTCTGACTCGTCGCAATCACCAGACATCTTGCAAGTATTGAACACATTCATTTTCAATGTCATATTCCTGAATATGAGTTTCAGTACTCCACTTTGACAATTTATCAGTGCATTGGAGGTAGCAAGGAATGGGCGCCTAAGGATGACAGGCGCATGGTAAATAATAGTGGCTAGCTGCTGCATATCAAGAACTACAAAATTTAGTAGATAGTAAAATTTATCTACCTAGACTAGCACATTCCCAACAATACCCCTGGCACCTTGACTGATTTTTTAGCTAATTGTAGCTTGATAGAGATCTTTTTTAACTCACCTAATCCCAACTGCTCATACACTGAGAATGGTAGCAAGTTCACACTACTTCCCAAATCAAGTAGAGCTCTCCCAATGTGTGACTCACCAATCATAATAGAAATGTGGGGAGAGCTGGGATCTCCAAACTTCTGAGGAGTCTCTCTCAATATCAATGCACTAACTTGCTCCGTTAAGAATGCTTTCTTCTTTATATTCGGCTTCCTCTTCATTGTGCACAAATCCTTCAAAAATGTTGCATATGAAGGAATTTGTTGTATGGCATCCAATAGTGGAATATTAATATTTACTTGCTTGAAGATCTCTTAAATCTCAGTGTGGTATTTGTTCTTTTGGCCAGCTGCCAATCTCTGAGGATAGGGAACCACAGGTTGGTACCTATTACTAGTTTCAGCATTTGCACTCACATGCTTCTTCAATTCTGGTCCCACTATCTCTAATTCTTTTTCAGCTTCATTAGTCTCTGTTGCATCTTCAGGTGTAGAAGCAACCACCTGTCTGTCCATAGTCATCTCTGGTTGGGGAACTTCCTTTTCACTTCTCAAAGTAAGAACGGTCTTCGCTGTCTCAAAAACCTCCCTTGAGACATTATGCACTTGTTGTTGTTGTAGCCGGTATACTTAAGGATTAGGCTGAGGCTGTGCTGGAAATTTTCCTTTCTCTTGAGTGCTCAATGCTGTATTTATTTTATTGATGGTGCCACACAAGTCATTTATGGCTTGAGTGTTTTGATTGTTTGTGGTGGCCTGAATTTGCATGAATTGCTTAAGTGTATTGGCCATCTGTGCCATACTGTCATCTAGAGACTTCTTCGCAGATGATTGAGGCTGAGAACTCTGTGCAGCTACATGAGGCTGAAATCTTAGAGGGGTTACAAAAGGATAGCTATGAGAACTCTGATATGGTTGATACTGGTGCTGAGGAGCAGCCAGATGAAATGGCTGCTGAGAATGTGGCGGAGACCGGCCAGGCTGATCATTCCTCCTTGAGAAATTTGGGTGGTTCCTCCACCCCGGATTATATGTATTGGAGAAAGGCTGATTTTGTGCTCTGTTAACCAAGTTTGCTGATTGCATCTATCCTGAAATACTAGCATAATTGGGCAATCTTGGGTCTTGTGGTTCGAATCAACGTATATAAAGCATGCCTCTACTGTTTTCACGGCCTTCACATTTTCCATCTCCATGACCTCTAATCTTCTAGTCAATGCAGCTATTCAGGTTTGAACGTCAGTATCCTCCTTAAGCTCATATTTGCCCCCACCAGTAATAACCCTCAGTGGCTGTGCTGTCAATGAAATTCGATCAGTGCGAGTGTTCCATTGTTGTGCGCTCTCAGTAAGATAGTCAAAAAATGACAATGTTTCATCAGGTTCCTTGCTAAAGAATTCTCCATTGCACATAGTCTGAACAAACTGCTTGCATTCTAGAGTGAGACCAGTGTAAAAATAATTCACCATGCTCCAGGATTCAAAACCGTGATGTGGACAGATGTTCACCAAATCCTTAAACCTTTCCCAACTAGCTTGGAAAGTCTCGTCAGATTTCTGATTGAATTGGCTAATCTGCTCTTGTAAATACTGAGTACTCTGAAAATGAAATTTTTTTTGTAAGAACTCATGCTGCATATCAGACCAACTAGAGATAGAATTAGGCCTCAAAGAATTAAATCAAATCTTCGCTTTATCCTTTAAAGAGAAAGGAAATAAACGAAGTCTAATAAATTCATCAGTAGTGGCTCTATTGATAAAAGTAGTATAGGCCAACTCAAAATCTGTCAGGTGCTGATAAGGACTCTCAGAATCCATCCTGTGGAACTGAGATATCACTAACATCATGTCATGCTTAATAGAAAAATTATGTGCATCATCAGGTAAAATAATGCATGATGATGTAGTAGTGCGAGTGGGTTGCAAATAATCCCTAAAAGTGTGTGGTGTAGGTGCAGCCATGGTTTGTTCAATTTCAATGTCCTCATCTGTAGAAAGAACAGAAGAGCTATCTATCTTTAGGTTGTGTATACTTCTCTCAGTGCTCGATGCAACTCTAACCAACCTATTTGAATTGTCCCTCATCCATAACATGAAGCACCAGTTCAAATAGCAAAAATAAGATTCAAGTGACTGAACTGAGTAGTAGGTGATAAATGAAATGTGTAATCAGAGATAAGACAGTGAAAAAAACATTTGAGATAAAAATAAAAATAACGAGTCTAAATTTACGTCAAGCAACTATTCTTTGGCAACGGCGCCAAAAACTTGACTCACTCAAAAATGAGTAGCACAAAGATTATCCTAAGTGCAGGAAGGTGTCAGGTAATAATTAGGAATAAATTTCTAGATCGTCTCCTCAGGGAAAGTTACTTAAAACCAAACTTGTTTAAAATAGTGAAAATATTTACAAAGAGAAAATAAAAATGGTGGTATGTGCAATGAATGGAAGAGTACAACAAGAATGAAAAGGGCACTAGTCATGGACTAGATTCATATTTTTAGATTTTTGAGTGTCGAAAACGTAAAAGACTAACAAATTAAAATTAACAATCAAGGAATCAACTAAGCTAAACAATCTTAATTAATCTGAAAATTAAATAATAAAACTGAAATTATTTAAATCTTAATTAAGTTTTAATCAATCTAATATGCAATGAAACCAAGAGATTAATAAAACTATGCTAAGAACTAAATTAGATTAGAAAATAATTGACAAAATACGAGCTGAGAACTGAAAAGTCCCAAAATCAAGATTCTAGAGTTCATTCTTGAATTCAAATCACAAATTCTAAAAATTAATCCATAACAATTATAATCACTGTTAAATGAAAGCTTAAAATAGTAAGAAAAATAACGACATTAAGTAAAATAAATAGTAAATAAAGTGACCAAACTTCTAAGCCAAGAATCTAAAATATACTCTATAAATTTTAAACTAAAATTAAATAAAAAGTAGAGAGTGAAAAGAGCAAACCAAATAAATGGAGATAGAGGTGGTAGGCAATAGAGGTAGCGGCAGATGTTGGACCCCAAAGGAGCTCTTCAATGATGTCACACTATGCGCTAAAGGAAAAAATAGACTTTGCGTTCTTTTTTGTCAAAATCCCAAAAAGACATTTTTCTCCTTTTGCCTTTTGTGTCCCAGGCCAAAAAAACAAAAAGAGTTCAAAATACTCTCCCCTTTTAACGTCTCCCAACCAAAAAGTGAAAAAAAAAAATTTCTCTTGCATCTTTTTTTTTTTTTTTAACTTTTCTTTGCATTGGTTGGCCTATAAAAAAATAAAATTAGAAAAGAAATAAAATAAAATAAAATAAAAATGAAGAATAGAATATAAAAAATATGTTGTGCATGTGAAGGAACATTATCCAATTAAATCACAAGTTGTAACATCCCGTATTTTAGTGTATTTTTACTGAAGAATTATTTTTATGGATTCAAGAATTTATTCTCTTGTTTTATAATTATTGAATTTTTAATTGGGTTATTTTTATGATTTTTAGTTTACGAAAATTATTTTTGAAGTGCTTTCTTTAAATTAATTATTGTTATGTGTTTAAATTTCTTCTCGAATTAAATTAACTTATTGTTGGGTTTAATTCTTTATTTTCATTTCAATCACTGCGTTTGAAATATTTTATTTCACTAACTGTTTTAAAATTGTTTCCGTTTGATCATTTTTGTGACCCAAGATATGAGGATTGGACCTCATTTCTTTTCCTCCATTTTTCTTTCTTCTCCTTTTCTTTTTTTCTTTCTTTTATTTTTTCTTCATTTCTCCCTTCGGTTTCTTTCGCGCGCAACACCCACCCAATTCCCTCTCTTTCGTCCGTTTCCTTTTTCTCCACCCAGCGCCGCCGTGAGCCGGCGGTAATCGACACCACCCAGCCCATTAGCCTCCCCAGCCACTGGCGACACTACCCCATTAACCTCAGCTCCATTCGCGCCGCCGTTAGCCACCACGAGCCTCTCCAAGCCGTGACACTCTTTCCGCCGTTGCGCCACCATTGGCCACCATCTTCTCACCACATCATTCTCGACGTTCTAGCAACCCAATGGACCCAACCCCAGCTCCGATCCGTCACCGGTAAAGCACAACCAACCCCATTTCCGATTTGGGTGTTTTTGGTCTTTAACCGCCTATTGCGCCGCCACCCACGGCCAACCTTCACCACCATTAGCTTCACCGACCTCCCTAGGCCCTATCCTATCATTCTTGGGTCTTCGTTTGTCTCCGTTGAAAAGTGGGTATTTGAGACCCATGGCCACAGTGCATTTTGCACTACTACGTTGCTCAGACGTCACTTCTTGCAGCTTCGTGATCCTTCGGAAATTGCTATATAGCACTGTAAGTATTTCTCCAAAGAACTTTCGTGATTTAAATGTACTTTTGCACTAACTCATTTCACTGTATTTGGTTGAACATGCCGGACTGAGTCTGAGGAGTACGGGGGTTGGATGGATTGGTGATTGGAGTTGTTTGTGTGATTGATTGGGTTGGTAATTGTTGGTTTGGATATGGTGTTGTTCATGTACATTGCATTTTGTACGCATGATCATGTTTGTAAAGGAAACTGGATTTTCGTGTATTGCATTCATGTTCATGTGTTTATGAATACTGGGTTTTCATGTGAGAATGGATTTTGGGTGCATGTGTATCACGACCCCAAACCGAGATGGGACATTATCTCGATGGAGCTCCTGGTTACTCGAGAGCGGAATATACTGAGTAACGTCCCCTGGATTGTCGCTGGGTGACAATGGGATCGGACGAGATGGTCTCGTGCCGACTCCATGATCCTTCTGCTAGCGGGGACTAGAGGATGTCTGGCCATGAACGCGCTGGGCGCGAAACTGGGCGTCGCTTGTTGCGTAGTGGGTGCTCGGCCATGAACGCGCTGGGCGCGGAACTGGGCATCGCTACGAAGCCAGGACATGCGGATGATCCCTAGGGGAGATCATGGTGCATATGTTAATAATGGATTAATTAACTATTTTCTGGAAAAATAGTGTGTGTTGGATCTTGTGTAAATCATTTTCTGGGAAAATATTTTACAGATATTTTGGGCCAAATGGGATTTTGGCATGTGTTGGAAAATAATCATTTTCGGGGAAAATGATGTTTTAAGAAAAATGCATATTTCATCATATGCATGCATGTTGGTTGCATTAATGCATTTTCATTACGTGGTTATTTGGGTTATACTTACCTGCGGTACCGTTTTGTAGTAACGCAGATTTTGATGCAGATGAGGAGGATGAGGGCGAGCCTGAGGAGACGGCTCCCCCGAGGAGTGATCTGGGATCACTTGCTTGGTTATTTGATTTTACTGTATTGTATTTTAATTTTGGATGACTGTATAACTACTTTTTAAACCTTACTGATGTTTAGATTGTATTTAAATTCTGGTACTTAGTTGACTAATCCGTTGCGTTGTTTTGTACACCGTTGCATGTACACACGCACTTGGCACTTTCGTTGGGATGCGTGACCGTGTTGTCATCATCCTGGCGTCTCGATTCTTGTGTTTTCTTACATGGGGGTCGGGAGCGCCACACAAGTTATAAAATTAAGTATAAATCATGCTATTAATCAATTTAAATCACAACTCAGATTTATCCATCTTAACCATTTTTTCATCTAAAACCATTAATAATGTAATGAAATAAATAAAATATATTGGTTCTAAATGTATAAAATATGTAATAACTCAGCTCAATCACTCTACTGCAAGTGGCGGCACCGCTTCTTGGCCGCATCTCTTCGAAGAGGGTGGTGCATCAACTAGTACTACTGTGAGCAACGTTGCGCATGAGAGCAGTTTAGCCAACGGCACTGTGCCAACCCATGGTGCTGCGACAACCATTGTCTTGCACCACTGTCATGGAGCAACACAGTCCACAACGATTTCACCTAGAGGTGTGGCACACACCTCAATGCGTCGAGCTCAGCTGTGTGCGTAGCCATGCTGACATTACTGGCATTGTAGTTTGCAGCATAGTCGAGGAGGACCATCTTTGCACACTATGCCATGTGGGGCAGCACTGCCATGGCTTGCACCAAGGAGATCGGCGCGCACTGCAGTGCCATAACAGAAACCCTATACAGGTGAAAGGAAGAGGAACAAGAGGGTGGTAGTGGCGGCTAAATGTTTTTACTGTTACAAGAACAGAAACGCTATATGGGTGAAAGGAAGAAGAGGAACAATTTTATTTTGTGATGAAAGGGCTTGGGTTTGGGTTAAGAACCGATGGGCCTTTTTTTTTTTTAATTCATTTAATCCAGTCCCATTCGTTTCTCAGTTTATAAGAAAAACAATTTTTTTTTTTTTTTTTTGAAAATGGAAATGCCTGCTTAGGAGGTTGTGGAAAGGCCTACTTTGCGTTTGGATTCAAATGGTGTTGGGTCTGTTTGTTTTTAAGTGTTTTAAGCCAGTTCGTATCTTTTCTAAACCAACTATTTAAAAAAAAAAGCCTCCAAACGAACTGGGTCATGAGCCTAATAGGGCCCACGCAGCAGCTGGGCACCCATGAGGGTGCCGCCCACTGACTATGGTAGGGCCTAGTGGCGCTGGAGGAAGTTTAAAAACAATTTTTTGAGGTAAATATGTTTGAAGTGCTTTGAACTCAAGACCTCACACACAAGGAAACCATTGGGCTAGAGCTTGTTAGCGTGTTTGCTGGTTTTCTTTTTAAAATCATCGTATTTTTTTTGCCATGAATATTTATCTAACATATTCTTGCATGTGATTATGGTTATTGAATACATGCATGCCATGATATTATGATGTCATGTTTTTATCACATTTGTTAGGCATTTTCTTTTATGTTATAAATTGTCTAGATTATTATTTTGTGAATAATAATTATTTGGACGAAATGTGATGAATTTTTTGCACATGTATTGTGTTTACATGTCATAGTATGAGCTTATTTTATCACTTGTATTTGTTGGGCCAATTTTAGAAATTAGTCTTTAAACATTTTTAGAATGTGATAAAATAAAAGATTAAGTAGCCCAAGTTTAATTAGTTCATGCTTATGATTGGCTCAAAATGAAATTCTTCTATCTGAGAAGAAACTGTTTCTTGCATATAACTAAGTCAGTAGATTGCTTATCTTAGTGGGAATATGGCTGAGATTGATTTGGATTTAATCTCATATATGATATAAATTTAAGAGAAGATTAAGTTATAAATTAATAATTAGGCATTGAGGCGCAATAGATTATTAGGAAGGCTAGCGAATTTTCGATCTTGCGATATGTATTAATTATTCTTGTTTTCACTTAGATGATGCGACAAATTTCTTAAATGTGTGTGCTACTAAATGCGCATAGGTTAGTAACTTTGAGATAACCGAAAAGAAAGCCTAGAGATTGTGTATGCGACTTAATTGTCTCATTAATCTCCTCCATGAGCAGCAGTTGGAAACGACTGAAGATTATTATGAGTGTTAGATGGTCTTAGACCATCATTATTGTATAAACCTCTGAAAGGTCTAGAGTGAAATTGGAAGTGCGCGTGAGACGTATGCACTATAATTTTCATAGAAATTGAAGGGATCAATTATTAGATAGAGCTACACCACTATTTTACCTTTAAGAATCTTGTGAGTAATAAGGGAAGTTGCGCGTTGTTTTTTATAACATAAAGATTAATTGCTCCTATATTTGAGGTTAAACATTATAATTTTGAAACAACCTAGATTAACTCATAGATAAACACATACTCTCTAAAACTTGCTAGTATGTATGTCAAGTAAGGGAATTAAAATTTCAGTGTGCAAGAGTGTTGAGAACATTCTTGATTGGCACATTCATTTTAAAGGATTTATCAGTGCGCCTCTCTGTGGTATTAGCACTGGTAATCTTGCTCAAGTTTTCTTTCTCCTAGCGAGAACGATAGGATCTTGCAGATATTTGAACTTAGGAGCACCCCTTGAGAGTAATACCAAGCACCTTGGAGGTTTGCACGATAACCATGGCAAAAGTCTGAATAATTAAGTACGACTTAATTAAGCCTAAAAATCTTGCTTGTGGTTACACTGATGCAAGATAGGTTTTAGGTTAAGATATTTTCTCACAAAATTTTTCTTTTCTCTCCTATAGTGGATTAGAGAATATAAAAAATATTGAGTAAGCAAGTAATTGAGATATATCACTAGTTAGCAGCTAACACATGCTGCTTTTGTTGCACAAAGCGATATTTTTATTAGCATTTTTAATGCGATATTAGAGAAGTCTAGATCTAATTTGATTTAAGATTCATTTAAAATGGTGGTGTTAGTGAGAATTCCTAGAGGTTTAGGAGTTAGATGGTTACTCATTGACTCAAAAATATTATTTCTCGAGTAGAGAGATGATATACTAAAATGTGTTATGGAAGCATATGATGATGGGTGTGAAGCTTGAGAAATTAAAAGTATTATCATTAATGAGATCTCTCTCCTTTATTTAGCAGAGTCAGCGAGGGAAAGACAATGTGAGCATTCTCTATGTTAATGTTCCTATACATGCACACTAAGGACATGAAATAAGAAAAAATTCATTAAAGGTTGAGAATTTGTTAAAGGGTAAATATGGCTTACTTGTTTAAGTGAGTTTGTGATGCAATTTAGGCAAATCATTAAGATAATGGCAAGAATTCAGAATCTATAGTCTGCTACTCGATGGTAAACACCTTCATCATCTTGGGTGAAAGTGAATTGGGATGTGACAGTAAGATCTGGTCTCAACAAGATTGGTGTTAGGGTGGTGATAAGAGAGGCTGATGCTTTTGTTTTGGCTAGTTTGATGCAACCAAGATTCTATCGCACTAATCCTATCCTGGCTGAAGCAAGAGGTTTACTCTCTACTGTTTTCTTTTGCAAAGAATTGGGTCTTGACTCTTTAATTTTTGAATGTGACTCTAGCCAAGTTGTCCATGCTATCAAGAGTTTTGCTTCTTCTGCTAAGAAATTACAGTGCACTGTCTTAGACATCACTACTCTTCTGTGTGGTACTCAATGGAAAATACAGCATGTCAAAAGAGAATTCAATGGTGTTGCTCATTGTCTTGCTCAAATGGCAGTGAATTTAGAACATGAGTTAATTGATATTGATTGTGTTGCTGAATGTATTAAACCTCTTATAATGGCTGAATGCCATATTTCAATTCAATAAAATTGTCTTCTATGTTGATTATAAAAAAAAATGTCTTTTGATTGGCGCATGTTTTTAGAAAGTTACTACACATGAGAATGAACATGGAGAGAAATGGTCCTAAAACATCACTTGAGAGTTGTGGTTTGATCATTTTTAGTTGACCATGTGATTTCTCTCCCTCATGGTATTGCTCGTCATGCACTTGAAACTGATGTGGTCTATGATCATATGGCGTGGCTGGAAGCATTTTTTTAGTAAGCACACATACTCACCATAAATTTGAGAGTTGTGGTGAAAAAGATATATTGACAAATATAGATTGACTCATTCACACGAGTGGTCGACTTTGGCGCTATAAAGGGGTAACGAGTAAAGATGAGACAATGTGTCACTTGGTACTTGTTTAGAGAGGGATAAGTTGTAAGACACAAAAGATATGTCGTCTCAGTAGGAGTTAAGATGAGGTCCATCATATTTAAAAGGATCGTGTATTGTTACCCACAATCCATGTAGCCTATAGTTTAACCAGATGCGAAAACCTCTTTGGCACTTTGGATAGCGAGCAAAGGGAGGGACTCGGGTTAGGTGTTGAAATAGTGACTAGACTAAGATCTATACGGTATATTGAGATTAGATATATGTTCTTTCTTTAGAAAGAGAACTCTACCGTATCATATATTTCGTACTATATGTGCTTTTATGACCAACAGTAGAGGTAATAGATCCATGCTTCCTCACCGTGTGAGTCCTGTAGATCATAATTGATGATCTTAATTTATTTATACCTTTAGGAGACCTTTGACTATGTCACGAGGTTGATATTTTAGTGTTTGCTACTTTAGCATGTTATCTATGACCATGAATGATACGGTCTAAAGAAGCATTGTTGGGAAAGCGATTGGACTGAAACTGAATGGCATGAGGGCAAATGGAAGACTATTTGGTAACATATCGATATTGGTGTGTACTCACTGTCGGCAAGTTATGTTGCTAGCACACTCCACCATTGCTAGAGGATTTTGGATGAATAAGAATGATGACGGAGAATCTGTGAAACAACCGCACTAGATCTGCGATTTGCCAACTAGGTAATATCGTTTCCACTATATACTTTGATCTAGTTTTTCAAACATGATTAATACTAGATATAGTTTTAGAGAGTGCAAGTTTCACGTATTCGTTTTGAAGAAAAGTGGGGTCCACTATTAAAAATAATAAGTTTTTCATGTGGGTTCATATTTATTCATTTTTTTCAAATGGAGTATATAAAATTTGCACATTCTAAAGCTACAAATATAATTTCTCTATCTATTATATGTAAATTGTTATTTCACGGAGAACGTTAATAACTTAATATAGAGGATGAGCAGATATAGTAGAAATTAAGTGCCTTGTATATAGGCTCTTTTACGTATAATATAGGCCTTAGATCTAAAAAGAGTTATACAAATTGATATATATTTCTTCTTATGTTTGATAATTAATAAGTTTAGTGCTTACTTAAAAGGATGTTTTAGGTTAATGGAAAATTGGTATATACTATATTTTGATATGCATAGAAGAAAAAGATGTGAGAAATAGCTTATATGGCAGGTTAGGTGCGCTCCCAAAAGTTTTTGTAGTAGGCTTGGTCCCGACTAGATTCAGTTGCATGATACGATCTTAAAATTATAGTCATAGGGTATTTAATGATGTGATAATGCAATCTTAGATTTCATATTATGTTATAGTTCTCTAGTGACATCATGAATTCCATGGAAATGACTTCAAAAAATTAGCAGATTTTGCTTCCTAGAGTATGTCATAGTAGAAGTAGTTGCACCTTTAAACTATTAAATCTCTAGGGATGTTGTATACTTTTTTATCAAATCAAATAATAATTTCTCAATGGCGTAATAAAAACATCTCTCACCTGGCAACAACTCCCTTCCCACCTCTTGGGTATGAATATATCTATCGTTGGTAAGAAAATGTTAGTTGGCAGACAATGGTGGAGTCACGAGGAACTCGTGCCCGATGACAATTAAAGAATAAAACTGTACAGAACACACCTGACGGACTTAGAGATAAAGTCTAGAAGGATGTCACAATCATCATGGAAACTCAACCAACCATAGCTTTATAAGTTCAGGATCCACATGATAAGATCGAGCGAGACACCTATGTTGGAAGAGCACTCGCTATCAATGACATAATCATACTCAGGATGGTAACATACCCAACTGACCACCAAGAATCGTGCCCCGAAGGGGTTGTGCTATAGTAGAGCACCTCAACCTCTATAAATAAATAACCATGCATGTTCTAGAGAAGATTTTTACTGATTATTATTCTTTACTAAGAGAAGTAGATCCCTTCCTAACTTAGCGTTTGGAGGCTTCCTCCACTTGGTACTCTTAGGTACTTAGGCGTGTAATAGATAACTGAGAAGTAGATCCCTTCCTAACTTAACCATCACAGCAACTTCTTAGTCGCAAATTGTTCATCTGTTCATCCATATGATATAACATAACGTGACATGTACATGAGGTTAATGACATGACATGACATGAAACATATAAAATTTCGTGACATATCATAATGTATAACAGATAATATTGCGTGACATAGCATATTGTGTAATAGATAAATATTTTGTGACATAACATGATGTGTAACGGATAAATATTTTGTGACATAGCATAATGTGTAACAGATATACATTTTGTGACATAGTATAATGTGTAACATATATACATTTCATGACATAACATAATATGACATGTATAAGATCATAAGAACATGAATAACCGTTCTATTACCAACACACATACATAATATCCTGACGGTAAGTTAGAGGCTAAATTAAAGTGAGCATAGTGTGACGAAGAAACTGTAAGGAGAGATTTCTAAATGTTAGAAACTCCTCACTAACAATTTGGAAACATAAAAATATTGATTTAGAGTAGAATTACCATTTTACCCCTCTATATGTGAAAAAATGATCAATTTATCCATAACTAAAGGATTTCACAAAATAACTACTAGGTTAACCATTTTACCACAAAAAGTCACAAAAGAACTCTTGATACATTCGATTTTCACCCTTTCACAAAAACTGAAAAATATGTGGTTTAGTTTTTATCAAACCCTTAGATCCACAATATATTATGAAATAAATCATAAATGATCAACATAATAAGGTTAATAATCAAGTTCTAGAATAGATCTAAGCATCAAACCTAAGATCACATGGCAAAATTTTGTATCAAAATATAGATCTATCCAAAAACCTCAAATACAAGACCTATCTGGACCTTTGCATGCATAAAAATTCATATATTTAAAACCAACACCATAAATCCTAAAACTAACATCCTAACATGTAAATCGAAGTCCTAGAAACATCATATGTGAATATTAAATCCATTAGAGTATGCTTTCTCAACAAAAGATTCAAGCTTATTCAAGACAGAATCTGTTTTCAACCTCCCAGTTTTCAACTTTTTAGATCTTTGCAAAACACTTATCCAAAACTTATAACATGTAACAAATCTTTATCAAACTTGTATATTAGCATGTTAACTATAATTCATAAAAAGATCAGACCAAGATCTTGTCAAGGACACAAAAAATCAAAGAATAACATACTGTCCATTTTATCACGCAGTATGACCTCTTCATGCTTAAACATACATTTTACCAATCAAATGACCATGACAATTTATAAAAAAGATACCAGCATAAACTATAAGAGGGACAACTTATATGAAGGGTAGTTTGTAAGAAAACACTTTCAACATCTTCGAAAAAATCAAGCAAGGTAGGCTAGAAAAACTGTCTAAGAGTCTTTTTGGTTTCCTCTCCAAGAAAAGACTTCAAAAGTAATCAAATGTAAGTGAAATGGACAAGGAAGACACTTAAGCCTCTGGAGGGGTGGTAGATGATGTGTGAAAGATACTTTGGGTGATGGGGTGTCTGCCAAAACCATGGGTAATACCATGTACTACTGCACATGGTTTTCAGCTAAGGAAGCTTCCAAGTAAAGGGTGGTGGTGAGGTGGCTTTTGGCCTTCCCATAAACCACCATTTGGGGTAGATTAGGCAATGAAAGGATTGTCATGGGAGGGGGAAACTTCCTCCATAAGCCTTACCTTGGTGGTGTAATTTCATGGGCTTTAATGGACCTTAATCCAAAAGGCTTCCATTTGGGATTTCAATGGGGTTTGGTTGGGATTTAGGTTTCTATCAAATCCAAATCTAATTTTTCTTTATCCAATAAAAATACCAAGGTTTAAAAGAATAAATAAGGATATAATAATATGAATTTGAGTGGTAAATAGCATGTAGAAATAATTTGATCAAGTGATTAAACACTAACCTAAAATCGGGTCAATTAGGTTTGGAGGCAAACTTTTGGGGTTTGGAGAAACCATTTAGGGTTTTGGTTTTCACCAAGATTTTGGGGTCTCAATTAGATTCCAAGTGTTTAGGATTCTCTAGGGCTAAAACCCTATTTGGTTTGGCACAAATTTGATTGATATGTGTGGTACATAAACACCACCTTTCAAAGAACTAATTTTAATAATAATAATAATATATAACTAGCTAACGTATGCTAATCCTACTTTATGATTAAGCTACTCACCTCGTAACATTAATCTAATATTTCCGGCATGAAATCGATCATGTGATCTAGAAGGAGAGAGAAAACATGAGAGATGTTGTAAGAGGAATGAGACAGTCGGCTATTGGTATGGTGAACGTGGGACATGCACGGTGCTGGATTGGATATCTTGGGTTCGACCGCTGCACTAATAAAGGTTTATGATTTTTTTCCAAATAACACACGGAAGAGAAATATTTATAAAGAGATTTGGGAGAGGGTGCCGATAAGTTTGAGTTAAACTCGATTAATACATGTAGTGATACTAATATGCTAAACACTCAATCGTGATTATCTAAAAAAAGAGTTTAAATTTAAAAACATGATTTAACAGTTCATTCAATGTAGGATTGTTAGTGACTGCAGGTTTGGTAACCAAAACAAAACACAAAATTCTCATCTCATCTCATTATTACACATTTTTCAAATATATATACAAAATATAATAAACAATTCAACTTTTTCAAATCCCAATACACTTTTTTCAAATCCCAAAATAATAATAATATTAAAACATAATATTTTAAACTTCAAAACAAAATACAAAATTCTCATCTCACCCTCCAAATCTGTCCTAAAATTATATTAGAGATTTCAATCAGTGATGATTTTAAATTGAAATAAGTTTCTAATGATCAATTTTTAAATTCTAAAAGGAGTACAACTCGTTTAATAATAAATCGGATTTTACCTAGTTATTAAATCTAATTAAAACTCTTAATCAATTTTAATAATTTATCGCTTGTAAATTTATCTAATATAACTCATTAAATATAATTTAAATTTAATAAAAATTATGAATATTCCAACTTCAAATTATTGGATGTTCTTTTTCTAGCAAATTACTTCTGCACACCGGGCACGAGAATAGAAATTTTCCTTTCGGCTTTGCCTCCGGCCAGAGTTTGACAGTCGTTGTTCACAGAACCGGTCTCATGGTGAATAATGGTGATGGCCTATGAGTCTGTGATTCGCTGACCAGTAATAAATAATATTTAAAAAAAAGGAAAGGAAGAAGAGAGCGAAAAAGCTAAAGCCAAATTGAGAGCCCACGAGAACAGAGGAATTATCAATTGGATGGTGAGAGCGAGGGCGAGATGATGGAAGCACAGAAATATGTATGGGAAGGGGCGATTCCGCTTCAGATTCATCTCCATGAGTCGGAAGTCACCACCCTCCCTCCCCCACTCCCCGCTCTGGTACTTCTTTCTCCCTTATTATTATTTCCTTCTTCGTTACTTTCTGTTTTCGATTATTTTTGTTCGTCTACAAACTGATTTCCTTTTTGTGGTTTCTTTCAGATCTTAGCTCCTCGTATAGGGTATCTGCCTTTGTTGATTCCTCATATAAAGCCTCATTTCAATAGTACACTTCCTCCCGGGGTCGATACCGTTTGGTTTGAGTACAAAGGGTTGCCCCTCAAATGGTATACCATGTTTCAGTCTTTCTTATTAATTTAACGTGATTGAAACTAACCCATGTTCATAGCAAAGACGAGATGATGGTTCATCAGGATTGGAAATTTCTCTACTTATTTAGATCCATAGAGCAGACTCTTTGCATGTAAGAATGATGCATAGATAAGGGAAAGAAAATTGCAATTAAATACTATAATAAGGGGAAGAAAATAGTGGATTGGTGGCGTCTGTGTAAAGTTAGTGGCAATGAGTTCATCCTTCTTCGCTGGACTATGCAGCTGTTGGAGGTATTCTCTTGCTGATATGCCTAAGACAAGTTTTGAGTTGCCATATTGGAAAGTGATGTTTCTTGGCATAGAAATCGTATTTTTTATTATGTTGAATATTTAGAAGGAAATGAATAACTGGACTTTTGATGGTGTCGAGCTACCTCAAAATAAGCTACAACTAATGTTCCCAAGGTCTTTATTTGATTGGATGACACATACGCATTATCCTGACTTCCTCTTAATTGGAAGACACAAAGTGATGTTTTTAGTTTAGGAACTTATAGTGCACACAAATAGCAGATACCATCCACCACTCTTTTATGGAATACTTTATTTTCAACTTTTTTGGGAACTCTTGTTTTTTCAATGATTCGTAATAATTGGAAGCTGTGATATACTGATACAATGTTATCACATTCTAGGTTTTAGGTGAACATTTTATGAGTGGCAATGCAGGATTGGATATGGTATGATTGACTATATGCTTTTATAGGTTGAGGGTACTAATATGTTTAACATGTCACATCTTTCGTTTCATTTTGTTTTTATTTTTCAAATTTTGATGCATTCGTAATGATAAGGTCTATACAACTAACAATTTTCTAATTCTTGAGATGTGCCCTTAGTAGTGGCGACCGACTGTCTAGGTTAATGGTCACAATCCAATTTGACACCTTATAACTACTTGAAAGCTTGTTGGCTCATGCTCTTTTTTCTACAAAATGAATAAGTGTATATTTAAAAGTGCATAATGTGGTAGACATGAAGTACAAAGGGAGTGCACAAAATTTAACACCATAGAAAGAGAAAGCACCTACAAATGAGAAGATTATAAATTGCGAACAAATTTCAACCCTAAGAAGGGATTATTGCAGTGAAAGCAGAAATGTGATAAATGGCATCTTGTGATAGCCTACTTATTGTCTCCTATATCAGATGTATTTGTTTCATTGTATTGCAGGTTTTGAGGTTTTGCCGATTAAATTTGAATTCTTTTTGTAGGTATATTCCAACAGGGGTTCTTTTTGATCTTCTATGTGTGGAACCTGAAAGGCCTTGGAATCTGACAGTAAGTTCATTTTATCTTGGCATTTGCATAATTTAAATTGATGAAATTGTCACTTGGATTCCTTGCTTTGAAACTGGGGGTGACGTGATGTATAAATTGCCATTGCGATATGATATAGCTGAAACTTAGGACCTAGATTATGCAAGAAAAGGTAAAAAGAATATAGGGTCTGGAAGTGTCCCTCAAAAGTTGATAAATGATGGCGTGCTGGCCACATTGATGGACGTGTCGCCATTATAATTCCTTTCTCAAAAACCTGAACCCCCAGACCTTGCACCCCCCTGCCCCACGACAAAACAAGTTTAAAAAATATCTGAAATAAGCCCTAAAACAATTATAAGAAAATGCGTAGTAAAGCAAGTAAAGTGATAAAAAGAAGTGTTTTTAAATCACAAAAATCAACACACATCTTGAAAGAGAACGGAAATTGTATTTTAAACTTGAAGACGTCCTTGCACTACACATTGGTGTTCTTTTTATGGCACTAATTCCTTACATGGAAACTAAACAGAATAAAGTAATCTAGTTGAAAAAGGATATTACAATGACCATATAAACCTAAACTGTCTAAAGTTGGAAAGAAAAATTAGACTAAATTATTATGGAATTTATTGTTTTGAAATTTGGAACAAAGTTGGTTGGAAATAGATTGCCCTGAAATTAGGGAAAAAACTGACTGCCTTGTATTTGTTGGAAATCTTCTGGATCTGCGGTGTCGTGACAGTCTGGCTGACATGCTAGCTGACTTTTCTTCTGAAAGTTCTGCGTCAGCAAGGGTTTGCTACTAACTTTGCTGATAGCACATTTTGAAACTTTCCTGGGCAACTGTGTCAGGTCTGCTTTTTGACAGCCTTGCTGATACAACATTCTATTCTACATCAGTCATTCCTTCTTGAAAGGAACTTATCGTTGAGTTGACTTCTTGATAGATATGGTCTTTTGGTAGGTGATACTCGAATAAATCTGCCTGTTAAGGTGGAAAAGATGTGTATATTGTCTGGAAGTTCCACCATATAGGCATTATCACTAATTTTCTTCTTTATGGGGAAAGGTCCATACTTGAGGTTCCTCCACTTGTTGTAAGTGTTGATGAGATACTTTTGTGCAGTTCTGCCATCCCTTTTTACTTGTTAGCCACAACAAAGTCTTCTAACTTGCCATCAAAACTTTGTGTCATCTGTATCATACTGTCATGGCCTTCCTAACAACACATGACACAAATCCATCTCTACTACATCACGACAACCTCATCTTTGTAAAAAAAAAAATTCCAATAGAAAATGGAACTTGACAAGTGTTGTTTACCCGTTTGTCTGCCCCATTCTTATGAATCTTATCCAATCAAATGGTTTGGGTGCTTTTTCTCCCTTCAATTGTAAGGCTGATACAAGTGCCATGGAGATGATATTCCTGCAAGTTGTATTGAATAACTCCCCTTCATCATCCACTCTTGCTTATTGTGTCCTCATAGGTTGTTGTACCCATTGCAGCTTGATCTTCATGGCTAGATTTATCTACCAGACTACCAATAACAATGTCCTCATAGTATGAAGAGTGGCTTGATCTTGGATATCCACTTGTAGACCATTAGCATACCTTGGGACGACCTGTTGCCCCATCATCTTTGAAAGGTTGTTTCACTAATTCAGCAGATAAAACTTCTCTGTAAATTTGCTGATAGCCCAGCTTCCGTGTTGAAAATTTTGGTATTGCTAACATAAAATCTTCTCGTAACCCTTAAGAGTTGGCTCAAGTGGTAAAGGCTTTGGGCTTGGGGGTATGCTTCCCTTAGGTCTAAGGTTCAAATCCCCTTGGGTGCAAACAATCTCTAGGGGTCATCGGACTGAGGGATTTTTCCCTTGAATTACCCGAGGTGCACTTGCAGGAAACTCCTTGCCGAGGGCCTGTGCACCCCCGGCATTAGTCGGGACGCTATTCTTGGACACCCGATGCCATTAAAAAAAAATATGCTCGTATTCTGGTGGTAAAAAGAAAAGAGTACCCATCAGCATCTTCGTCTTAAGCCACATGTGGATTGACTGCTCTGTGTTTATTCCCACCAAGCAGAAGCATCGCCTCACAATTTATATATCGTTAAACAGGGCATATCAATGTTGACCCGAAAGTTGTGGGATCCTTCTCGTTCACTCCGTCCATTGTTGTTTGCTTTAACAAACTCTTCCAACTCATTGTGGCTCAAAAATGTCTCCACTACTCGATATCTTTGTTGAGGTTTACGAACATTTTTTTCTCCAATTGGTTATAAGCCCTTCCATGGATGTGAATTTGGTTGGGATTGTGATGCCCGTTGCCCCTATCTCAAGTTAGTGATGACTTGATGCATGTAACGCCCGAAAGAAGGCCCTAGCCACATTTGAGTCTATACTCTAAAAAGACTAGTCAATGGTACAATTGGAGCCTCATTGAAATCATTATAAAGAGTAAGAACTTCTGTCTCATAAGTAATGTGGGATCCCATATATCACCTACACTCATTTGTTGAGTATAGGCCCAATTGTGGCTTAGGTCTTCCTTTGGGTCGTTGCAAATGGTATCGTAGCCTATCCTGACAAAAAATGTGTGACTTGAGTTGTGTCACCTATTATGAAATGGCCCATAGTGACGGATGAGTGTAGGTGGTGGTTCTTGTTCCCTCCTAAGCAATGTGGGTTCCCATGAACCACCTACACTCATCACTTAGTATGGGGTATGACAATCTTGCCCCCCTAATATTTCTAATGTCCTTGTTAGGCCGTTCCATCATAAGTGGCATGGTTCAAGTTCCAGACTTCTGATTGGGATAGACTCTAATACCATTTGTAATGCCCCACGTCACATCCTGACCTATACTCTAAAAGGACTAGTCAATGGTATAATTAGAGTCCCATTGAAATCATTATAAAGAGTAAGAACTTCTCTATCCCAATCAATGTAAGATTCCATACACCACTTACCCTCATTTGTCAAAGTGTTACTCCAATAATATTTTGAGGTACAACTAGTTTTCTCTTCGTACAACTAAAACTCCAATGCTGGTAGGTGGGGCTTAGTGGTAAGATTTTTTCTAAGCATTATAGTTTTAAGGTGAGGTTAGCGTGATAATGGGGAATCTGAAACACCTAGAGATTGAGTCTAAACTCTTTGTGTTGAAGACAAATGGAAGTTTCATGATTATTACTGAGAAGAGTCGGAAGGTTGTGAAAGAGGTGAGGCTGGGGATGAACATGGTGCAACGATTTGCTAAATAATTGGAGGACTGCCTCAAGGGTGAAAAAAAGGATTTTTACGCTACAACACGGGAGGGTACCAGAAGCTTCATAGTGTAGAGATGCTCTAATGCCCGCGGTCAATATATGGCACGAGTGGAATATGGAAATGGTGGTAGACGAAATTTTATCTTTGTACTGGAGGCAACGGATGGTATGAGGTGGAGGAAGATGGCAGGTGCATTGAGAGAGGGCGGTTGTAATAGAGGGCAACCGTTTTTGGGGCCGATGGTGGGGGCTAATCATTCCAAATCGTGTAAAGATGTCCTCAATTAGTCGTTGGTCACGGTGCCGGTACGAGTGCAAAAAAGGGGTGATGGGCATGGTGGGGTGGTGGCACAAGGAAGAGATACAATGAACCACCATAACAAAAATGGCCTTGGGAAGGATTGTCATACTGCTGGCACAACTGACAACCAGGGGCAAGGTGGTGGTGGTAGGCCTACTTTCGGTATGTCAGAGGTCGACGTGCATAGTACACTTTTGGACATGAGATTGCAGATGAGGCATTTGCAGGAGAAAGTGGACTGTCTTATACGTTGCGTTGAGGAGAAGAAGGAAATGGGCTTGGGCCTTGGAGTGGTTTGGCAAGGAAATGGGCTGCTCCAATGGGCTTCACAATGCGGTCCTAGACAAAGGTAAGGCTAAGGGGTGACCTTCGGAGAACCAAGCTACTTGTCGAGTCTTCCTCAAACCCGAGAGTGGTTTCCTCTCCGAATCTACCGGTTACTGACTTGGGGCCATCCGTGGCGGCACAAAAAGGGTCGCCGGATGTTGGCGATGCTTTGGGTGACTCAACGGTGTTGGTCCCGATTGACCACCGGCAAATCAAACCACTTCTCGGGTCTTTCTCAAACCCGTGAGTGGTTTCCTCTTTGGATCTGCCGGAGACTGACTTGGGGTCCCCTTTGGATGACTTGCCAATGCAGATCCCTATTCCGATGAGCTAGATTAACATGGAGGCTGTCGGAAACGAGATTTCTCCGTGCTCTGTCACCTTAAATGGTTTGTCGTAGGTCTCCGAAGGTTCCTTACAATTGGTCACAACTTGCGGTTGCCCCTCAGTTGGTGTTCCTGCCTAGAATGAATTCGACGAAGGGTCTGTGAGAATATCCTGGAGGCTATCCGAGGAAGGTGTTCCTACCCCTTTTGAGAATATCCTGGAGGCTACAAATGAGGGGTTTGTGCAAGTGTGTGATCTGCATATTGTTTGTAGGGAGCCAGAGGAAGGTGTGCCTGCTCTGAGGAAGGGATAGGGGATGACCCAAGCCCCTTATGTTCTATGCTACCAAGTTCACATTGGGTAGATTCTCAGTTGGATTGGGTCCTCCAAAAAGTGGATGAAATACAAGAATGTGTAGGGATTTCATCTGAGGGTTTCAAAGATCAATTCAAAGCCCTCCTCATTGCTATTGAATTGTGTGAACCTCTCTTGGCCAGATCTTATGCCAAAAAAGAAAGGGAGTTAAGGAGACTAGCTTGCTCTATTAATTATGAAGTTTGGAAAGGTAGTGCAAGTAGGAGTAGTAAGGGTAGGACGAATACCTGATTAATGAAACCAAAGATTTTATCTTGGAATGTAAGGGGGCTGAATGATCCAGGTAAGTGCCTTCATGTTAAAAACTTACTAAGAAATTGGAAGACTGATATAATATGTCTTCAAGAGACCAAGTTGAAGTTCATAGATAGAAGTTTGTGGGGATGTCTTCACATGGGCTGGGTTTATCTCACTTCCAAAAGGGGCATCGGGAGGTATTCTTCTGCTGTGGGATACAAGAGTCATTAATCTGGTTGAGGAGTATGTCGGGGAACATTTGGCGGCCTGTTCTTTTAAAAATGTGGATGATGGTTACAAGTGGTCTTTTGCTGGTGTATACGGTCCTAATGTGGACAGCAATAGAAGGTTCCTTTGGGAGGAGATTGCTGGTTTGTGTGTGTAGTTGGTTGGATGGGCCATGGTGTATTGGGGGTGATTTTAATCCCCCGTTTTCCAAGTGAGTGGTTGGGGGATTCCTGTATTAGTCTGCAGTGGCAAAATTTTCTGATCTTATTTTGAATTGGCCCTTGTTGATTTACCTTGGGCAGAGGGAATTTACATGGTCCAATGGGAGGGTCTGGTCAAGACTGGACAAATTCATCGTATCCTCATCTTGGGAGGCCCATTTTCCTGATTTATGCCAAGGAGACTTCTGAGACTTTGTTCAGACCATTTTTCCATTTTGCTTGATTGTGGGGGTCTTCATGAGGGACGTAGATATTTTAAATTTGAAAACATGTGGTTGAAAGCTGATGGTTTTGTAGAGAATGTGAGAGTGTGGTGGTCCTCGTCTGATTTTCTGGTACGCCCAGCTTTGTGTTGGCTGGAAAAGTTAGAGCTTTGAAGAAAGAACTGAAAATGTGGAATGATGAAGAGTTTGGAAAAATCGATGATCAGAGGAAGATCCTTTTTGAGGAACTTGCATGTTTGGATGAAAAGGAGATTGTCGGGGTTCTCACGGACGAGGCAAAGGCAAGGAAGATTGTTGTTGTGGCTGATCTTGAAAAAACTTAATCTTATGGAAGAGATCTACTGACGACAAAAATCCCGGGCCCTTTGGCTGAAGAAAGGAGATAAGTGCACTAGTTTTTTTTCATAGAGTGGCCAACTCTCATAGAAGGTTTAATGCTATTGAGGTACTGCATTCGGATGGAAATGTCCTTTTGGACAGATCTGATATTAAGAATCACATGGTGCAGCTTTTTGAAAATCTACTAACGGAACAATTTTCGTGGAGGCTTAAGGTTGATGGGTTGACATTTGACACGATTAATCAATCATGTGCTAACTGGTTAGAAAGGATGTTTGAAGAGGAAGAGGTGCTTAAAGTGCTGAAAGGAATGGACAACAATAAAGCACAGGGACCAGATGGATTTTCCATGGCATTTTTCCAGCTATGTTGGGATATTATCAAGGAGGATGTTATGAAGGTCTTTGTCGAAATTCAGTCACATATGAAATTCGAGAAAAGCCTTAGTCCAACTTTCATAGCCCTTATTCCGAAGAAGGTCAAGTTGGTGGAGGTGAAAGACTTTCGTTCTATAAGTCTTGTGAGTGGAGGTTATAAGATCATATCCAAGGTTCTTGCCAACTGTATGAGCACGGTCATGGATAAGATCATTTCAAAGCCTCAAAATGCTTTTGTTAAGGGGAGACATTCTGGATTCAATACTAATAACAAATGAATGTTTGGGTAATAGAATTAGATCCGGCACTCCAGGTATCATTTGCAAAGTAGATATGGAAAAGGCCTTTGATCATGTTAACTGGGACTTCTTGGTTTATATTCTTGGCAAATTTGGCTTCGGGGAGAGGTGGTGCAATTGGATGAAGTACTGCACTACCGCTAGACTCTTGGTGTTGGTTAATGACACTCTCGAGGGTTTTTTCAACAATTCTCGTGAATTGAGACAAAGAGATCCTTTATCTCCTCTTCTTTGTCTTAGTCATTGATGTACTGAGTAGAATGCTAAAGGCAGCCATGGATGCGTCTTTTTTGTCTGGATTTTCTGTGGGAAGTACTTCCTTTGGGAGCGTCAATGTATCTCATCTTCTCTTCACTGACGATACTTTAATTCTTTGTGAGCCGGATCCTTCGTTCATTGAGAGCTCTCTTGCTTTGTTTTGAAGCTACTTCTGGTCACCTTAGCCTCAAGGTGAATTTGTCTAACTCTGAATTGGTACCGCTTGGCTTGGTAAACCATATTGAGACTTGGCTGAAATCTTGGGTTGTAAGGTTTCTTCTTTGCGTATGAAGTACCTTGGTCTCCCATTGGGGGTTCCTCATAAATCCAAAGTAATATGGGATGGTGTGATCAAAAAAATTGAGATTAGATTGGCTGGTTGCAAAAGAATGTATCTATCTAAAGGGGGAGGAATCACTCTTATTAAGAGCATGTTATCTAACCTCCCCACGTACTTCCTTCCAATGTTCCTGATTCCAGCTGGTGTGGCTAATAGGATGGAAATAATCTTTTGTGCTTTCTTGTGGGGCGGATTGGGGGACGAGAAAAAATTCCACTAGATTAAATGGGACAAGATTTGCACTCCCCTACCTTGTGGAGGTTTGGAGATTAGAAAGCTGAGTATTTTCAATAAGGCCTTACTTGGGAAATGGTGGTGGTGGTAACATCAAGAAAGCGAGGCTTTATGGAGGACTGTGGTTGATGCCAAATTCGGAAGTACTTGGGGAGGCTGGATCTCTAATGAAGGGCGAAGATCGTATGGTGTGGGTGTATGGAACTTTATTAGGAAGGGCTGGGAGGATTTCATTCTTAATTTCTGATTTGTTGCGGGGCGTGGAACTAGAGTCAGATTCTGGGTTGATGTTTGGTGTGGCGATGCTGCTTTAAAGGAGGCTTTTCCTTCTCTTTTCAGAATTGCATTGCATAAGGAAGCCTCTACTGCTGATTACATGGACTCTTCGAACAGCCTGCTGCAGTGGAATGTGTCATTTACCAGAGCAGTTCAAGATTGGGAAGTGAGAGACACTTCTGATTTCTACAGCACCTTGTATGCACTGAATTTGGAGCGTGGTGTGGAGGACAAACTGCTGTGGACACACCCCGGGAACAAGAATTTCTCGATTAGTTCTTTATATAAGGCTATGTCTACCCACTCTTCTCAGAATTCCCTTGGAAGCGCATTTGGACGAGCAAAGTGCCCCTAAAAGTTGCTTTCTTTGGTTGGCTGGCTTCTCACGGCAAAATTTGACCATAGACAAGTTGAAGAAGCGTGATTTCTTCATAATGGATTGGTGCTACACGTGCAAAAGGAATGGCGAATTGTCGGACCATCTTCTTCTCCATTGTAATGTGGCTAAGGCTCTATGGGATGAAGTCTTCTCAAGGCTGGACATTGCTTGGGTGATGCATGATGCCCAAGAAGGTGGTGGACCTATTGGCTTGTTGGAGCAGAACACGGAGAAATCGTCATTGGAGGGGATTAGAGACTCATTTTTCCAGACTTTGTTACTTTGGGCTAAGACTATTGTATTAGATGGGGGTAATTTTAGTGACTTGTATGTGTCTTTTTTTGTTCATAGGCTGTAATTAGGTATTTTTCTCTTGTATACCATCTGTGTACTTGGGCTATGCCTAATTTTGAAGATCAATCAACTTTATTAATTATAAAAAAAAAAAAAAAAGTGTTACTCCAGTGCTCTTCATTTGCCATCAAACCATGTCAGTTCTGCTTTGATACTATTTGATGTAGTGAAAGTGAGTAGGGTGGTACAAAAGTTGTGTTTCAAGTCAACGCACTTTGAAATTAACTCAAATTATATTCAAAATTCAAAAATATCTTTGCAAGACATTGGTTCTCATCTAACAGCACTAATCCATACATAGAAACTAAAACAAATAAAGTGAAACTAATTGGGAAAGGAAATATTACAAAGAACAAATCAATCTTGGAAACAAAAATAAGATTTAAACTAGCATGCAAATTCTTCGGTGCTAAAATTTTGAAAGAAGTTGGCTTGAAATTGTTTGTGCTAAAACTGACTGCCATATCTGTCTGAGATCTCCCAGATCTGTGGTGTCAGTGTCCTTGTTGACATGCTAGTTGACGACCCCTTTTGATAATCCTTGTTAGGACAGATTTGCTGAAAGCCTTGCTGAAAGGACATTATTTAACTCTCCTAGGCACCTATGTCACGACAGGTTGTTGACGACGGCCATGCTAACACAACATTTTGTCCTACATCATAAAACCGTAATCTCTCCCAAAAATCTGATAACAGTTTTTTGCTAAAACTCCTAAGTTTCATGCCAAATCTAATATCATATAATATTTTTAGAAACTCGAGATTGATTTTGGCTTTAAAGGTTTATACCTATATAAGATATTGGCATTTATGCTTACATATTTATAACATTTTTTTTTTATAGACGATGTATACATATATAGAGGATGTATACATTTACTTAATGCTTATATTTACATATATATATATATATATGTATCATATACATATAACATGCATTGTTAATATTTATAGATTGTTAATAACTACAATAAACACTACTTATAAAAAAAAAATAACTACAATAAACACACACACACACAAACATCTTTGTGTGTGTGCACATGCTTAAAATATATACCGGAGTTAACAAGTCGAGCTGAGTTTTAATGAAGTTGTTCACGAACACTATCCAAGTTAAGCGAGTTTTATATGAGTTTGTATTATCTAATAATTGCCTAATTTTTTGTGAACGACCTTTTTGGTAATTGAATTGAGTTGAGTTCAAACTTCTTGTCGAGCAGCCTTATTGATTGACCCCCCTCGATGCACAATCAACCCCGCTAGATGCAATAAAATGTGCCTTTTTGGATCTATTCCATGTTGCTTGTGCTATGGATGTGTTGGTGGCAGATCATTTACAGCTTTCACCCGGATCTCCTCAGTGAGGTGGATTTCATCAGAGTGCACAAGATTGAGAGATGGATCTATTTATTTTATTTTATGCTTGGTTGTGTTTTGCCTGGTTAAGATAGGATGAGGGAGAAAAAATTTGTTGGGTCATGTCCAGGAGGGGAGATGTTTAAAGTCAAGTTGTTCTATTATGCATTGATCCCTCATAAGAATGGTTTTTTTCATGGGCATCGATCTGGAGTAAGACCCCTCAAATAGTGGCTTTCTTTGTTTGGGCTGTAATGGGTGATAATACAACAGGTGGCAGATTTATTAGCACGTTGGAAGGAAGATTTTACGACACTCCTGTGGAGAATATCTTTGAGTTGTGTAATGTGGTGTATAGGGCAGGAAGGAAGTGATTGGGGCATTGAAGACGATACAAGGATAATGGAAGAACTCAAATTAACTTTACTATTTGATGGATTTCGACTTTGGTTTCTATTGCTTTAGTTTACATACTCTTCTTCTACTAAATAAAAGGAAAAAAATTCTAGAATTTTCTTGACTTTGCTTTCTCTAATTAGTTGTAGCTGATGTATACTTCCTGTGTATTTGGATGGTGTCATTTAATAAAATATATCTTACTTATCCAGAAAGAAATTTCTACAGTTTTTTAGGGAGAAATAATGCCAAATATTTGTGTAAGCACCAATAGAGTTTGGAGAATTAGTTTCCCTTTGTTTATCAAAGTGGATGAAATGGGGTTAGGGAGAAACCGTGCCAAATACTTGTGTCAACACGAATAAAGTTTAAAAGATTAGTTTCCCTTTATTTATCAAAGTAGATAAAATGGAGCCATACACAATGCTATGCGAAAACCACTTAGGTATTTTAATAGCAATGGGACATATGTCAATTGTCCTTTCTGTTACAAATTAAAGTTTATATGTTTGACGGCCCTGCATTATTTGGATGATGAAATAACTTGGCGCCTTTTCCTTTCTTTCACCTATTTTTCCACTGCCTTACTTTGTTATATCAACTTTCTATTCTTGGATCTCTTTTCTGCAGGTGCATTTTAGAGGATATCCTGGAAATATATTGATTCCATGTGAAGGTGAAGATAGTGTAAAATGGAGCTTTATTAATTCGTTGAAAGAGGTCAGTTAATGATTGTTGTTTCTATTATTAGTGGAATTTGTTGGAATGGACTAATTTTGATGTCCCATCCTGGAATCTTATCAAGGAAAATTGCCATATGTATATACATATATATGTATATTTGCATCACCATATCAATTATTTTTAATCGGTAAACAGCATCACCATATCAATTTTTGATATAACATAACCATAGTTCCATTCAAATTGCTGAAAGAATCTACTCTATTTGAATCACCCTAGTTCCATTCAAAAGCCCACGTACACTGGTCGTATGCATGATAAGCACCTAGCTGGAATTATAGACCGATACAAGGAAATCATGGAGACGTACTCAGTTGAAATCTCTAAAGCAATCATTCAAAGGAACTAAGTTCTATGGGCGAAAGGATCTACTTAATGATCCCTATATTGTTTGTTAGCCACAACTAAGATCTCTACTTGCTGTATACAAGTTCTTATGTAAACAATGCCTACTTTCAATTCTGTTCTACATTTTCAGTCAAGCTTACGGTGAACTCTAGGTTTAGGCTCTGCCAAAAGGAAATTCTTTTGATGATTTTTTCTTTGTTTTCTTGAACTTTGATTGTTGAGCTTTCCTTGTTTATTTTTTAAAGTTTTTTCTTTTGTTAATTCCCTGGTGCGTGCTGGTTTTTAAAGTTTTTTTTTTTTTTTTGGGGGGGGGTTATTTTTTTTTTTTTTTTTTGGGGGGGGGGGGGGGGTATCAAAAAGGCTACTGGGAAAACTGTGTATAAAAGAAACAACCATCCTTGGCCTCAAATAAGGCTACTGGGAAAACTGTGCAAGGTTTTAGCAATGATGTCTCCCTTCATAAGTAAAGCTTGGAGGCAAAGTTATGGTCTCAATTCGATATGATTGTGTTATTCATATTTTGTTTTGATAAGTAAATTGTATTATTCATATGAAAGGATAAATCTGAGTTCCTTGTTGTGAGGAAGCTTGATGTTTTGGGAGATGATGCTGTGATTTGGGACCAAAGGATGATGACGGGTGACACAGATTCGTTTCAGATGGAAGGTGAGAGGTGGTTGAAGGTGGAATAAAAAACTTTCGTTTTTACGAAAGAGGGAGGAAATAGCTTTCACATCTCTGAACGTGGTAAAAAGATAGCTAAGTTCATGTGCCTATGTGGGACAACAGCTTCATGGGTTGGCAAGGGGATAGAGGATTATTTAGAACTCATCTGTCATGATGGATTCTTCAGGGAGTTATGGATGGGTAATGGAGTTCTCATCATATTAACGCAAGGGGCAGTTTTCTGCAACTTTTAGAATTCCGGAATGGGAGGAGGAAATGTTTGTTGGTGATCCTTGAAGGCGCAAATGGAATTAGATGGAAAGGTTTTCTGAATTCCATTCGAAGTGTCACTAGGTCCAAAGCCGTTGTTTTGAAGCATGCAAACAAATGGGAGTTCGTTGATGTAAAGATAGTGGGAAGGCCTTCCTCGGTCAAAGGTGCCTCGTACGCCTTGGTGTTAAGGTCACCGGCGGGTAGTCTGATCGAGAATAGCTCTGCGGCGGAAGGAAATGGTAAGACACTTGTAGGAGACAAAAGCTGTCGGGTGAAATTGGGAGAAGTGGAGGGTAAGCACCATGTGGTGCAGGGTGGAATGGATGCCTTGGTCGAATGTTTGAGTGTGGGAGAAGTGGAGGGGGTCTTGTGGGTTGTTAAAGCTCAATTGACGGGAGTTATGGAGCATGTGAGAGATCTTATGATTAATGTGGATAAGAAGTTGGACCAAGTTATGGGTTTGGGTGGTGGGTTGAAAACGGACGAAGGGGGGCGGGGGTAGATCCTATGGGTTTGAAGGCCTCAAGTGCGCCGACAAAGGGCGCTTCGATGCTGTCACAGATAGGGTCGTCACTGTTCATGCCAGTTTGCTGTCTAACTGCCCTTAGTCACCAGTTGCAATTGGGGTTGGTACCTTTTTCCAGAGTTCACTTTCAATTGAAGATGGGGGTCCTTCTAGGGTTTTGAGTACTTTGGAAGAAGCAAATGAGCTTATTTCAAAACATGAAAATGGGGTAACAGAAGGTAGTGCTCCCCCTACCTGTTCTATGCCTCCTGAGGGAGTAGTAGGGTCTGACAAAGTGGCACAGAAAGGGTCGTCGGGGGGTGGAGCACCTACAAGCAATGTTCTCGTCGATGGAACGACAACACCTATGCTGGAGGTGAAGGAACCTCTAATGGTGACAACAACAATGGACAACAACAATATAGTTGTTGAGGAGATTCGAGATTTGAATGCAGGATACTGCGGGGAGGAAATTATGGGTTTATCGTTGGTGCCTTGTGGAGGAATGTCTAGGGTCGGGAGAGCAGTTGTGAAATGTGTCTAGGGATAATGTTGTTCCCCTGGTTTCTCTTCCTCCGACAAACAACATAGCGGGTTCACCATCAGATTGGGTTCTACATAAGGTTAACGAGATTCAGCATATTGTGTGGGTCTTTCATACGGAGGATGTGAAGACCAATTTAAAGCACTGCTCACTTCGATAGAGCCACTCGCTTGAAACCAAATCAAGTTTTAAGAAAAACAGGGAGTTAAAGCATCTTTATTCGGCAATCAACAACGACGCTAAGGGAGGTAGCTCAATTCGAGGGAAGATGAAAGAGAGGGCATTATGAAGACATCCTCGTAAAGGGAGTTTTGGGTGGAGTATTAGTCTTACGGGGGGTGGGGGTTGGGGAGGTGTGCTCTATTCCAATTCGGGTTTTATGTATTTTGGATAGATTTCTATTTTTCATGGGCTTTTTGGGTCATGGGGCTAGCTAGTATGGACTAGGTGTTTTCTTGTATATGTCCAGTTTACTTGATTACTCCTATTGATATATATATATATATATAATAATTGTATTCTTTCTATTTTTTTTTCATTCCTATTCTTCTTTCTTTTCTGAAAAAAAAAGGGGGAGCTTACAAAATAAAGGATTATTTTGTTTTCGATAGTCATTTATTTGAATCAGTGGATAGAAGTATACTCTGGATCGGAATCGTGGGGAGTACTGCTTAATCATTTCTACTAACTTAAAGCCCCAATTAGTATTCTGGTTATATTATGTGTAAATGGCTGTCGTCAGCTCGTGTCATGAGATGTTTGGTCAAGTCCTATAATGAGCGAAACCCTCGTTTAATGCAAAATCTTGAAAAGGATTAAAGGTATTATTATCGCTTAGCGCTTGTGCTAAGGTACTCATAAAAGATTGTTGGATTTTTACTTATCATAAAAAAAAAATAATAATAAAAAGCAATTAAGATAGCAAATATTCAACTAGGGTGGATGGTTATTTTGTTGTGAGGAATCATGGGTTATAACATCTTGGTGGTATAGAATCTCCTCATCGTTCTTGATTGTTAAGATGATGAGTTATAGCATCTATGTAGGATTAAGCTTTAAAGTAACTGGATATAGATCTAGAACTGGAAAGAAATGGATATAGGCTACGTTGTTCAAAACCTAAGACCTCCTATTCGATTTCAAATTCAATGTATGAAGTGTACATTTGAGGGATGTACCTGGTCTATATTTTGATTGAAGTACTAAATAAAAAAAAGATTATAGTTTTTTTTTTTGATAAGTAAAAAATATTATATATAAAAGGAGAAACTAAGTACACTAAATTTATACAAGAAAACATATTGTCCAAAATGACCCAAAAAGCCCCCAATGACCCAAAAAGCCTGTGAAAAGAATGACCCAAAATACACCAGACCGGTCCCCAACCCTTGTTTCTCGTAGAACTAAAACTTTACCTGAACACCCAACCCCAAACCCTTGATTCCCTGTCTTCACAATGTCCTCTCTTTAGACTTCCCTCTAGTTGAGTTACCACCCTTAGCGTTGTAGTTGATTGCCCAAGAAAACGCTATAACTCCCTGCTTTTCTTGAAACTTTTGGTTTCAAGCACATGGCTTGCCTCAATCGCAGTGATTAGTTCATTGAATTGGTCTTCACATCCTCCATATGAAATTCTCACAAACTGCTGAATCTCGTTAACTTTAGGCAAAATCCAGTTCGCTATTGATGGAAGAGACACCAGGGGAGCAACGTTATCCCCAGACACAGTATTCAATTGCACCCCCGACCTTAGACATTCATCTACACGAGGCATCAACACCAAACCCTTTGGTTCTCCAGCAACTCCATTGGTTCGCTCCAATGGTATCATAGTCCCCATTGGAGATTCTGGGGTGATAGCAAGTCCCTTCACCTCTGGGGTTCCTACATCTCCTTCAGACCTTGGCACACTACTTTCCTTCAACTCTGACGAGGTAGCTTCGAGGACCAAGGGTGTAGTATCGACTATTTGTCTATCCTGTGTTACATGAGGCGAATGACATTCCTTTATTGATGTCTCTACGGCGATACCCGATGTAGACCCTGCTTCAAACAACCTGGATTTCCTTTTGACCCGCCATACTCTCCTGGATCTAGAAATAGGGACAGAGCCGAATCCGATCTTTTGTTTTCCTTTAATTGGGTTTAAATGATTCGGGCCTATCTTGTTTCTTACAACCCTGTTGCCTCCAATTGAAAGCCAGTCTATTTTCGAAGACAAGAAAGCTATTGCTGCCTTTAGCTCGACAAGTTGGGTTTCCATCTCCTTTAAGGAATTGTGCATCTCAACAATCTAGTTCTGAGACGTGATTTGCGGATCCCCTTCACTTTGAACTCTCGAAGCATGACCCGTCTTTAGAGCTGCAGCATAGGATCGCCTCGTCACTGAGGATGTACTAGGATCTTTGTGCACCTCCAAGTTTTCCTTCACTGACACGCCACCGACATGTCTGCTACGTGACTCCCTCGCAGAGCCACGTCTTGCAGCACCTTGTCCTTCCAAACCATTGCTCCCTCTCTTGCCAAAGGAAAAGTCACACAGCACCTCCCCAATCCTTCTCCAACCATTGCCCCTCTCCTCAGGAATGAAAATAAAATTCCTCCTCCCACCACCACCATACTCTTGTACTGCCATATAATGTCCTCGTGCATTTGAGCAGCGGTGCGCTGTGAAACTGCGTCTACCTTCCCGGATAGTGGAGAAAAAATCTTGTTTTTCATCCTTTGTGCACACTTCCATGGCCTTAGCTAGCCACTGCACTGTTGTCAAACCCAAAACCAACTTAGAAATCACCCTTCGACCCCTTTCAGTAATGGCCAACATACATCCCTCCTTCACTAGAGTAAAGGATTTAGATTCTATGGCTAACATCATAGAAGAACCCATACTGACCAACTCCCCTCCTTCAATAGCCATTCATCATCACATTGAGACCAGATCAGAAATCTGCTACACAGATACACGGCTAAGGACCTCTGCTGAAGACCAACTGCTTCAAACTCAAAGCTTGGCGTCGAAGTACTCCTAGAAGACTCGTCGGAGAGCGTCGACTAGGTTTGTGTCGACGGCACGACCAACGGATACATCGGGAGGATCGTCGAAGTGCTTTGAGAGACAACACAACGAAATCTAGGTCGCCAGAGGGTGGACCGACACCAGACGGCCCTCAATGAGGTTGCCTGGGTTCGTCGGCTTTATCTGTGCCCACCGCGCTGTGTCTCTCGTCAGTAAGGGTGGGTGGCGGCAGAACGGATGCCAGAAATGGATCTCAGGAATGGATCTAGAAGAAAACCAGGTCGCCGGAGGGGTGACCTACGCTGGACGACCCTCGGCGTAGACGTCGTGGTCCGTCGGTCTATTTTGTGCTGGTAGGAGCCATTCGCCAGCCTAGGTTACGGCGAAATGGATTTCTCTCTTACGGGTAATACTCCTTAGGCACAAGTGTATCTCTCGCCGGTGGGATGACCAGCTCCGGACAAACCTCTGTGAGATTGCCGGGGCTCGGCGATGATATCTGAGCTGGCGGTGAGCAACCACTTGCCGGCCATGGTAGCGATGAGATAGTATCTCTCACACGGGTGTTTTCGCACGAGTGTTTCTCTCTCCTCTCTCTAGAATAAAAGCTAGAGTTAAAATAAAAGATTATAGCTTAGGCTTGAGCTTTAGAATAACCTTTATTTTAACTTATTGTTGTTATTATGATTTGAAGATTCTTATTATACCAATCCTCTTAGAGAACAAGAAATTGTATGGCTCCTTTATTATCATTAACTTATTGCTGGAATGGAGCTGTTTACATTTTGAGCAGAGTTTTTTTAACTACCTCTTCGGTAAGGGTTTAAGCCCTATTGAGGGCCAACTGATGATTAAATATCGTGTTTTATATGACATGTGCATGCCACTTTTGAGAATCCATCAATTAGTACAAATGAATGGTGATATTGTATCTGTTTAAACCATAGGGAGGTTTGATCGTGGTTTCTAAATGACTGGGAGGTAATTTTTAAATATTCCCAACCAAGTGGAGTTGATTGTAATGTATCCTGCCATGTACCTAAATAAAGAAGTTATTGTTCTTAACAATGTGTAGTTCTTACTACAGGCATCATATATAATCAACGGAAACTGCAAGAATGTTATGAACATGTCTCAACCTGATCAGGTGGAACTATGGCACTCTGTTTTCAATGGTATGTCTGCTAATTGCTGGATGACTAGGAATGAGTTTCTTTTGCCTTCTCACTTGGGTGCTTCGAGCTGATGGTTAGATAAGTGCCAAAACCAAAGCATTTCTTTATATCAACAGAATGGGTGAAATGCAGCATATTCGTTCATAATAAAAAATGATCCATTTACATTATCCTAATGATTCAAACTGGTACCTTGAGTTGTTTCAATTTCACTAATTCACCCAAGACTATCATTTACAAATTGTATTGATGCGAGTGATTCTCAGATACTAGATTTTAGGCTGCAAGTTTTTTATTTTTTATAGAAGCGGGCTGCCTAGTAGAAATGATGTTTAGTTCTTCAGTGAGAAGTTGGCTCTCATAAACAAGCATGCTGTGGGAACCTCATCTACTCATCCTGAATCTAATGATGTTAACTGTTGCCTTTTCAACTATATCCTAATAAGAAACAGACATGTTAGCTCCCTCTATTGGTACATCTTAGGCATGTATCATTCATAATATTATTGTCTGACTTTGTGTCTATTTTTCTTTTGGAAGTAATCGAAGAAAAATGTAAAAAGCATAGCCCGAATACTTAGGAAATATACAAGAGGAACGCCTAATTGAAAAAAGGAAAAGAAACAACAAAATCATGGAAGCCCAGCCCATTACAATCTATAGAAGCTACCAAAAAGAACAAAGTATTAGAAAAAGAAAGTTCTAAGCTCCTCCATCGAGCGCGCTTGATCTTCAAAACTTCTGTCATTCATTTCCCTCCAAATACACCACATTAGACAAATAAGGATCTTCTTCCACATGACGACTGCAGTTTGTGGGCTGCCATATAACCCTCTTGTAGTAGCATGACAATGCAATGGAATTGGTGGGTGTTATCTTCACACCCTTCTTGAGTAGTAGGGGGGAAATAAACTTCTTGTCATAAGAATCCCTTCGCCTTGACATGATTGACCTCTTCGCTTGAGTTGGGTGGATTGTGCAATAAGCCTCTCTCAACCCTCCCAATTTGAAACCCCAATAAAGTTTGGGGTCTCAATCTGAGACCACCATCACAGGGAATCTAAAAGCACCAAGCTCCGTAGTAAGGCAATGTTAGTAAAACGTTACATGTGTACGGGAATCGTAATTGCATTTCATTTCGTGTACTAACTCCTAGGGACAACCTTGAAGACCATTTCAGCAAGCTAGGAGATTCACCACCCTCCTAGGCATCCCCCATGCAATTCCCGGTCAGCTAATCTCATCCCAAGGCGCCCTAGCCACCTCACATTTCAATAACAAATGATCCACAGATTTGCCATTCTTCTTACACATAGCACCAATCCATGATAATAAGACCACGCTTTCTCAAATTTTCCATAGTCAACATTTTTGTAAGAGAGGCTGTCCAAATGAAGAAATTAACTTTAGAAGGCACCCTACTCTTCCAAATACACTACCAAGGAAAAGAAATCTGACTCTGGGATGTCAAAACCTTATAAAAAGATCGAACAGTGAACTTCTTGCTCCCTTTAGGCCTCCAAAGCCATCCTATCCCCCATAGAACTACGAAAACTCACAGTATATAAGGAACTGAAAAATTCAGAAAAAACACCAATTCATGGGCAGCTCTAGCAAAATGAATATTCCACTAAAAAGAACCATTGGTGGTGACCAGAAGGTCCAACACTGAGGCTTCCTTATCAGAAGCAATACGAAAGAGGTAAGCCAGCACCGTCTTGAGAGCGAGGTCACTACATCAAATGTCATGTTAGAAACCGATCCTCTTCCAACCTCAAAACAGATATGACTAGCAAAACTCTCCCAACCTTCCTAATGTTTTTCCATAAATCCACTCCATAAGCACCCCTCACCTCCTTAGAGCACCAACCCCCCCACCGCCCGCAAAGCACTACCAAATTTGAGGTCAACAACCTCCCTCCAAAGGGAAAAGGGAATCACATTGCAGCCCAAGAAGAGCTTTATTAAAAATCCTCAATTTATGGATCCCGACACCTCCATAAGAAATTGGAGAGCAAACTTTGTTCCAATTGACTAGATGAAACTTGGCCTCCTCCCCGATTCCTCCCCACAAAAAAGCTCAAAATAACTTCTCAATCCGCTTGGCCACCCCTACAGGCAAGGGAAACAAAGATAGAAAATAAGTGGGCAGATTAGAGAGGGTACTCTTGATTAAGGTGAGTCTACCTCCTTTCAACAAATACATCCTTTTCCACCTTGCCAACCTTCTCTCAATCTTCTCAACAACCCCATCCCAATGGATTTAACCTTAAAAGGGGCTCCTAAGGGAAGACGAAAATATTTCTTAGGCAAAGAAGTGACCTTACACCCCCAAAAACCAGTCAAGCTTCTGATATTGCTCACAACCCCCACCGGCACCATCTTAGACTTCCCAAGATTCACCTTTAGCCCAGAGACAGTTTAAAAGCATAACAAGAGAGAATGCAATGCTTGAATTCGCCCACAATCTTCCTCACAAAAGAGCAGAGTATCATTTGCAAAAAGAAGATGGAAGACAGTAATCAAACCATTATTCAAATGTCCCATCGAGAAACCGGTAAGAAAGCCTCTACCAACAGTGGCCTCCACCATCTTGCCAAGCACCTTGATGACAATAACAAAGAGGAAGGGGGACAAAGGGTCCCCTTGCCTCAATCCCCATGAGCTGTTGAAAAGCCTGTAGGGGTGCCATTTATCAATACCGGGAAATGGGCTGTAGATACACAATGTTTGATCCACATGCACCATCTTTCTATATGGCGATTTACTTAGGGAAGTGTGCATGGAGCAACCTCATGGGTTTTTCTACTCAGGAGTATCGAGGTGTTATGTGCAAGTTAAAGAAGTCGTATGGTTTAAAGCAATCCTAAGAGAATGGTTTTTCAAATTTTCTAATGCTATCTTAGGCTCCGTTTGGATGCAGAAACGGTTTTATCTCATCTCTCTCATCATTATAACTTTTTCAAATTCTCACACAAAATATAATAAACAATTCAACTTTTTCAAATCTCAAAACAATAATAACATTAAAAAAATAATATTTTAACAATATTTTATTCAACTTTCAACTTTCATCTAAAACGATCTCATCTCATCTCATCTCATTATCTAAACAGGGCTTTAGAGTTTTATCTTCTTAAGTGTCAAACATTTCATTCAGTGTTTCACCTACATACTAATGCAGGCTTACATTCGATGATTGTATATGTAGACAACATTGTAATTACTAGAAGTCACTCAGGACGATTGGTAGGTTGAAATGGTTTTTGCAGGATCTACTCCACACAAAGATCTAGGCCCCGCATGTGCTTTTTTTAAAAAAAAAAAAAAAAAAAAAGAGATCTAGGCAAACTCAAATACTTCCATGGTATTAAAGTTAGTGGGCTAAAAGGGTATTAACCTATCTCAAGGAAAATATGTACTTGACTTGTAGGAAGAATTTGGATTATTGGGTGCTCAACCTACTAGTACTCATAGATCCAAATCGTAAACTATTGATCAAAAGAAGTTGTTTGAAGATAAAGGTAGGTATTGTCGACTTGTTTGAAAATTGAATTATCGTAGTGTCACCAACCTTGACAATGATTAGTGAGTCAATAATCATTGTAACACAAATAATATTTTCAAAAAATCATGGAAAATATGTTTTGTGTAAGAAAAAACAAAATTCATCATTTGAGTTTTTGGATTATATACTTGCTCCACTCCATAATGGTGAAAGTTTGCAAATGATATGTATTTTAATGAAGCAAACACCCTTCCTAAATGCCCTTATATGGACCAAGAAAGCTGGGTTCAATTTGTGTTTTAAATGTGGGTTCGCATTAGAGAAAAATGAGTCAGATGCAAGGATAAAATGGGAAGTTTGACAGATCATAGTTTTAATTTTGGACACCATCTGTTTTGGGACAGCCCAAGAAAGAAACCATATCATCTAACACTGTTGGACAGGAATATAGTAATTTTTGGAAATTAAAAGTTAAAAAGTATGTGAATTATCTTCAAACTTCTCCCTGAATTTCATATACTTAACCCCTCTTGAGAAAATTCCTGGCTTTGCCCCTCATATTAGGCATGAGCTCTTTACAGCCTTGACTTCTCTGAGCTGTCATGATCTGATTAACTTTCGGTTGTAAATGCAGCATTTACATGGTGATCTTCTAACAAAGATTGTTTAGCAGGTAATTTGGAAGCCTACCTTAAGGTATCGTCTAAACTTAAGCTTGGAACAGCTGGACATGAATATTCTGCAAATTTGAATTCAGGCTCTTTTGTATCTCGACAAAGTACTGGTGACACAGATGCTACTGGACAAGTCAAAACAGGTGATGAAATTCTCTATTAAGTTTCAAGTGTAACAATATTGGCCTGTTACTTTAAAATAGGTCAATGTTTTTATTGGCCGAGTTTTCATGATTTCCTTGTATCTTTTTCTATTTCTTATTAGGTTTTTCTCATGTATATGTACCGTGTTCTTGGTCTATGACTTTTATGTTATTCTCTTCAATTACGTATAAAAAAACCACGGTTCAATGAGTGAAGCATTGGTGGGCAGCTCCGTTAATTATGCTTCTCTATGATGTGTATTTTTGCTCTGGATAGGCAGTGAATCAAGTGTATTGTGAAGAAGAATGTGGAGATGCTGGTGTTTGGTTTTGTTAAGGGCCGATAGATAACTCATGTCTCTATCATGTACTTGGTATATGTTGCCTGGTTTCTTCTATTTTTTTGACGCTAATGCTTTGAGAGTGTTATGTGACATGATAGATGAAAACAATTACGCAAATTATGTGAAAATTTGAGCTGGCTGAATACAAATTTTAGGTTATTAATGTCCTGAATGCGTTGCTTCTGGTGGCTTTATGTGGGGTGGGGATGATAGGTTTTAGTTTAGTTTTTTTGCCTGATGGTAGTCCAAGGTTAAAAACTTGTCTAGTCGCATTATTTGGGGCTTTATCGGCTTCACCTTCCATTCAAAACTCTAGTTATTGTCTGTTCTCTGTCTTAACCTTAGGTAAACTTGTGTGAATATTTCCTAGATTCGATATTGCTGAAATACAACCTTCAGGAGAGCAAATTCTTGTGTGGGTGTTATTTTTCTGTAATGATATACAACAACGTTCAACAATTCAAAAATATTGGTTAAAAAGATCAAGAAGGCAGACATTAAGTTATACATTGCGGTGTGCATAATAAACAGTAAGATTTCAATTTAAGCTTTCATTAGATTATGTCGGTTGGCTTAAAAAATTGATGGTGAATACTTTTGAATGCATGGGGAAAATCAGATATCTTTTAAATCCAACAGCAACTATAATTACAATTTTTCATTTTTATGTAGCATTTGATGTTTATTATGCCCATAGTGGTTAGATTCATTTGTCAATAATGCTAATTAGTTAATAGTAAGTCCACCTTATATCATGTTCATGACTTTATGCTATGAAAGAATTACCTGGGTCTGTCTGATGCTCAAGATTGAAAATTTGAGAGAATGGATCATGTCCTTAGTCTTGGGGGCAACCAGTCTTTAAACAATTTAACCTGCCTATCAGAAAGTTGTGTATGGAATTTATCAAAAGTATTTGCTTTCAATCAATTAAAAGGGATAAAATTTTAAATCTCATTGAATTTGTTGAACATGTTGGTCATATGACAAGACAACCACACAGCCATGTGCAATGTGTAAATAATTTTTGCTTTAGTTTGAAACAGAAAACTATCTCATTGCTCGTCAGATGATACATACATTAGCATATATGCCTATGGACACAAACGCACTTTTAAACATGGTAGCAGGAGCTCTAGGCTCAACTTCTTTCTGTTTAGCGTTATATTAGAAAGTTTCCTTTTGAAATAAATACAGAACTTTAAGTATTATCCACATTGTGATGACAAATAATCTCTATTGAGCTGATTCCAATTTTAGTAATTGATATGATAAAAATTAAATCCCTCATTTCCTTCGTGATATTGCATTAACATACTATTGTTGTTGTTGTTTTATGGATTTTATTGTTGCTAAGTTTGCTTAAAAATTAAAATGAAACAAGATTGTCAAGTTTGTTTAAGTAGTTTTATGTATTTTATTATTGTTGTTTTTGTTATTACTATTATTTTGTTGTTGTTCCTATCGTTGTTGTTGGTTATTGTTATTGATTTCTCCAGTTTGGGGAGTTTGTTGTCAACATAATACAGAGGGGCATTACAGGGTGAAGCTCTCGTAGACACAAACCAATAGAGTTAAAACACCATAAGTAGATGATTTTGTAATACAATAAATACAGATTTGAAATGTTAGAAGTCTCAAGAAAGTATATAACTAAATTTGCTGTATCGTGTCGATTTGGAACAAAGTCTACCAAAGAGACTGAATATAACTGGTTGTCGCTATCCTAATGTGATACAGTCCTAAGTGTTACGATCAGTGTCGGATTTGTGTCTTGACATTCTCCTCCCCCACCACTGCAGATTGAATGGAAGGAAATTGACTGTGAATATACGTGGGATGGCATCCTAACTTCTGATATATATATATATATATATATATATATATATATATGGGAAACTGCTTACTGCTAAAGGACTTCTTCTCGTTTATTTTCTTTCTTTTTTCAGGAAAAAAAAAATACTTTTAAAACAACCCAAGTTTATGGACTTTGAACAGTACCCACAACTGTAACTTTGATTGTTTTTAGGAAATTGGGGTGCTGGCTTTTGGTCTAGAAGTTTCACAAACTCAAGAAAATTTAAGATGAAGAGGGAGAGGATAGTCTTCAGACTATGCTGTTCACCGGAAGGGTTTAGGGACTTTTTTTTATCATATTTTATTACTTTGGGCTTCTTCTATTGTACTGAATGGCACTTCTTTCAATGATCTTTTCGCAGCTCTTAGCTTGTATCTAGGCTCTTTTGTATACCCCTTGTGTACTCAGGCCTTCCCTATTTTCATGACTTAATATATTTCTTTTTACTTATAAAAAAAAATATATATATATATATATATATATATATGCCTCTTTCTTTTTCATTATGAGCTTCTAGTGGTTTTGTTACATTTGAAAAGTGTGCTACTGCAACCAATTGAGGATACGCATGCCTAATTTTAAACTTGTAATTTACTTCATAAAATCCCAGCTTTTCAACCGCATCTCCAAAACACTTTTCATGGAATTTATTAATTTATTCTGCTTCATATCTTTTTTATTAAGGAAAATGTAGGTGTCACTTCCCTTTTATTGTAATCTATTCAATGAATAGACTCATCACTATTGGAGCTATGATTAGGTAGAGTTCCAGTTCGTTTGTACGTTTGGGGTGTCAGTGAGGATTTTGATGATCTAGAAGATGCACCTCAAATTGATAGTTGGGACAAAATCTCTTACATAAATCGGCCTGTCGAGATCCATGGAGAAGAAGGTAAGCCATATATCAATCACTTACTTAATCTGTTTCATACATTTTGATAATTTCCACGTAAATTAGTGTATCATCTGCTAAGAAGTGGTGAGAGATCACCATTGTGCAGTAGGGACAAAACAGATTGTTTTGCTGTGACAAGGGATTCATATTACAAAGGGTTTGTAAGAAACTTGTATTAATCTTCAAATAGTGGAATTGGTTTGTTCTGGGTAGGCTTTGCCGGAGTGGTTTTACCTTTAAAGAGTTCTTTGAAAGGTTTCCCTTCGTCACCAAAAATCCTTGTCTTGTGGTTGACTTGTTTTGTGTTATCATTCATATTTATATGTCTATTTCATTGCTAATATTTGACATGAATTAAAATTGGACAAAGAATTGTGACATACACCTACTCACCCCCATCTAGGTGTGGTTGAGGGTCAATCGTGTAATTTCAAGTATGGTTGATGTGGGGGGTTAGGAATCTTTGTGTTTGACCAATCATTATTGGGCAGTAGCTGTAGTGGTATTTGAGGGAGAAATCAAGTTTGGGCGCAGGTTGTGGGTAGGAAGTATGGTCTTAAATGGGTAATTGGTGATCCGCAACAGCTGGAGGTACTTATGGTATGGGGTGGTATGGGAGTATATTCGGGGTGTATGTATATCATATTTGCATGTGGTGATAGATGTGTTTTCCTTAATTTATCCTTTTCTTTTTCTTTTTTCCCTGTATCCTGGCTGCTACTTGTCACGTTGATCATGGTGCATGTATATCATGTCAAGTGGTGTCTGCCATCCTGTTTCAGCGGCTTCAGGACTATTCATTGCTTATACATCTTGTTCTGCAGGTAAATGCTTCACCTTACTTGATGCAGTAAAAAGTCTTCTACCAGAGCATTTTCAGTATAAATCCTTAACTAATGAAGAATCATCCAAAGAAGAAGGTGAGGATGAACAGAAAGTTCCTTCAGAAGAGGGGGGAGAAAATTTGAGTGAAGATGTGGAGTCTTGCTACCCATCTGATAATGCTGAAGTGAAGCTTGTCCGCATCCAAGGGATTGAACCAAAGTTGGAAATACCTTTCTCTTGGGTTGTGCACAACTTAATGAACCCTGAGCACTTTCTTCATATTTGTGTATGCCTGAAAGTTTCACAAGTAAAAATACCTTCAGATGGATGACATTTCTATGAAATTCGCCATCGAACGAGGGACTTAATTGGCAAATAATTTTTATAATTAAATGATAATGGTGAGCTAGGCAATGGAATCACATCATCCTCATGTTTATGCTTTCTCTTAGGTTGAACCTAAGCCCTCATCTTTACTAGTGAGAGAAATGCCACTCTTGGTTAGTTACAAACAAAGCCTATGGTCTTAGGAATCTCAAAAGCTGTAGATCTTTTTTTATTTTTGTATAGAATCGTGCAGATGCATTACAGATGTGCAGTTAAATCATTCATTTTATTTTTCGGTTACACTCCATTTGAGAAACCCTGTAGATGAGTGGCTGAATCAGAATGTAATCTATTACTTGAAAAAGACAACAAAAACTACTACTGAAGTTCTTTATGTTCAGTACTTTCTTATTGTTATGTTTCTTTCTGATCAGCACTTGTTTATCTTTGACGAATCCAACTGTTGTCGTCATTTGGTCAGGAGCTAGTGTAAACCCTCCAACCACGTGCTGCCACCTAAACATCCTATTAATTTTAAAATGAACTTAATTATACAAGACTATAGACCCTAACTAGGAAGTGTGAATCCAAAAATTACTAATGCTAATTAATTTTAGATGGCTTCCAATCATTGCTCTAGAACTGGAAAAAATACCGGATATGGAATCGGCAACCGTTTCATCAGAACTAGCTGTATAATCTGATGTCCTGTGAATAGTAACAACTTGCCAATATTGGAGAGCTCCTTAATTTACTGTAGCTCAAGTGTTGAGTTTTGGAGCATTGGCTAGTCCAATGTGAATGCTTTTGATCACATATGGCCAAATTATAGATTTGCATTGACATTTTGCTAGTCCAATACCAATGCTCTAAGGCATGTATATTGTTGGAATTGATGGCGCCAATCCGAGACAAATATGATCAATTCAGGTAGAATCAGGTGCCAAATTGGTCGGGTATGGCTAGTTTCAACGTCGGCAACTAAATCCAATGCAATCCTATCGCTATGGTGGCGCGGACCACCTTGAAAGGTGTGGATCTGGCACTTTGTTGCCAAATCCGGCAATTCCAACCACGCCTTTTCCATCTAGTGGGGGCAGGGCGCCAAATATGACAGATCTGATGGCTCCCAGACATTAGATATGTCATCTAGCCAGGTCTGCCATTTGGTGACTTTCCACCGGATAAATTGCCTTGTTAGCGTAGAATTCGGTAGATCCGACACCTCTCAAGTGGTTTTTTTTTTCTAATTTTAAGTTTAATTAGTTTAGATTTTAGTGAGTGTAATCTAGTGTAAGTGTATTTAGCTCATCGTTCGCTAAAAAAGTTGACTTGTCATGTTCTTATTGGAAGGTGCGAGATTTACACCAGCTCTTAATTTTAAAATTTTTCTATTTTGATTACTATCATTTAAATCAATTAGATACTTTGATTTTTATTTGTAAAAATTTGCCTTCGTGTTTTCCATTCCATGAAAAAATCCTATGATTGAATCATTATGCTTTGTTTTTTTGTGCCAAATAAGGACTTTTAAGTTTAGGCCATTTTCCAAATTTGTGTCATGATGAACTTTATTATATTCTAGATTGTCTTGGTTATAGTATCCTACTAGCTTGCACATCCCTTTGAGGGGACATAAAAGGATCAAGATACGTGAGGGGTGTGGTTCCAATATAAATACCTCATTGCAACAAGTACAACGTAAAAAATGGTTCTAAAATATTCTCTTATAGATAGTGATGAGGTATTGTTTTAACTTGATAAAACTATGTACATAATAATACATGTCTATATATGTATAAAGCAATGATTTTGAAATGGTACACGTACACATCAATACTGAAATAAAACGTTTTCTTTTTAAGTAATCATATTTTCATAAAGAAAAACGCAAAAAAGCACAATCCAAGTACAATGAGACGTGTACAAGAAAGTCATCTAGCGAAAACCTATAGAAGCTGCTGAAAGTAAAAGAATTTTTCTTTTTTCCTCTTGTATAAATAATAAAAAATTATTACTAATAGGAAACAATACAAGCAAATTGTGAAGACTAGTCCCATTATAGTCAATGAAAATAGCCCAAGTAAATAGAGTGTTGAAGAAGAATCTTTTCCGCTTCTCCAAGAAACTCTCTCAATCTTCAAAACACCTATCATTTCTCTTCATCCAAAGGCACCGTATAATACAATGAGAAATCATTTTCCACACCGCAATAGTACGAGTATCACCCCTAAAACCCCTCCAACACCTAAAAAAGATCCACTATCCTTCTAGGCACAACTCATGTCACTCTAGTCTGTTTGAAAATATCATCCCACAAAAATCTAGTTACCTCACAATGTAACAATAAATGATCCACGATTTCTCCATCTTGCTTAAATAAGTAACACCAATCCATAATGAGGGATCACGTTTCCTCAAGTTGTCAATAGTAGGAATTTTTCCCAAAAAAAAAAGAGCAAAACTGGCGAGTTGGAAAATGATTTATTTGTCCAACGGTAGTAAAGTTATGTTGATAAAAAGTACTCTTTCTAATCTACCTACATCTTATCTCTTTTTCCAATACCATGCAAGGCAATTTATTGGTTAGAGAAGTCGCAACGAAATTTCCTATGGGGGGTATAGATGAAGAATTCAAGTTTCACTTGGTGAATTGGTTTACAGTTTGTAACCCAATATGTGAAGGCAGGTTGGGAATGCATAATTTGTTGGTTTTCAACAAGGATTCATTGGGTAAGTGGCTATGGAGATACCATGAGGAGAGGGGAGCTTTGTGGAGAGTTATCATAGATTTAAAATATGGTGGATTGTGGGGAGGATGGGTGCTCGAATGAGGTGAGAGGACTTCATGAGGTGGGGCTTTGGAAACACATCCGAAGAGGTTGGACAAACATCCATTGATACACACATTTTGCAGTTGGGGATGGTTCCAGAATTATATTCTGGACTGATTTATGGTGTGGAGATCGAGTCCTTAATGAAGCTTATCAAACAATATACAACATCACACGAAAACAGGAGGCTTCAATAGCAGAACTCATGGATCTTTCTAGTGGCTCCCCTTAGTGAAATATCACATTCCTTAGAGCTGCTCAAGACTAGGAAATTGACACAGTTACAGATTTCCTTAATTTGGTGTATAATTGTAGAGTGAACGGAAGAGCTTATACGATTTTGTGGTCACCATCCAAGAACGGAAGATTTACCATACAGTCGTATTATAAGTCCCTTATGGAACATTCTACAAGACCATTCCCATGGAAGAACATATGGAGGACCAAGGCCCCCTTAAAAGTTTCTTTTTTTGTATAGACAACTTCATTAGGGAAGATTCTCTCCTTAGATAATCTACAGAAACACCAACTCATTGTGTTGGATTGGTGTTATATGTGCAAGAACAGTGGGGAGTCAGTGGATCATTTATTATTGCATTATGACGTAGCCATTAGTTTGTGGAATGATATATTTGCTAGAGCGAGGCTCCATTGGGTGATTCTATGAAAGGTTTGGATTTTTTGGACAGCTGGCAAGGCAACAGAGGTACCACTCAAATTGCAGCTATGTGGAATATGAAATCGATGTCTATGGTGGTGCATATGGATGAAGAGGAATGGTCCAAATTTTGAGAATCGTGAACGGACAATGGACGGATTTAGAATTTTATTTTTTCATACTCTACTCCATTAGTCAATTGTAATAGATTTTAACGGCATGAACGTATATGATTTTCTTATATCTTTAGACACTCATGCATAGGTGTTGCTATTGTATATGTCTTGTGTCCTTGGTTTTGCCTATTTTAAAAAAATTATTATTTATTGATTAAAAAAAAAAATTTCTAAAGGAACTGGTCCCATCAAAGAAAGTGATTTTGGGAGGAACCTTATCTCCAAATATTTTTCAAAGGAAAATGGTTACCCTGATGACCTAAAAAAGCCTTATAAAAAAATATAACTGAAAAGCTCCTACTCCCTCCCACTAGGAGTCCAAATCATCCTATTCTCCTTGACATTACCAATATTCATCGCATATAACATATTGAAAAATTCAGCAAAGATACCAAGTTCCCAATCCTAGGTAGCTCTAATGGAACCATAGCCTTCTTATCCCCTTATCTCCAATACCACCACAAAGAAAAGCCCGAAAGACTTTTCCAATACGAGATGTCACACCTGCAGGTAAAGGGAAAAGAGAGAGAAAATAGGTTGAGAGGTTAGAAAGTAATTTTTTTATCAGAGTGATCTTGCGCCCTTTAGACAAATAGAGTCTTCTCCAACCTGCCAATCTTCTTTCTATCTTCTTTAATACACCATCTCAAATAGCTCTTGCCTTAAAAGCAACACTTAAAGGAAGATCGAGGTATCTCATTTATAAAGAGGCAACCTTATAACCAAGGATGTTAGCCAAAGTCCCATTGTTACTCACCAAACCCACATGTACCATTTCAAATTTCAAGAGGTTCACTTTCAGACCCGAAACAACATCAAAACAAAACAAGGGTGCCCTCAAATATTGGATATGACGGCTGTCCAATCGAGAAATAATAACACCACCTATTGAGTAGGACTAAGGGCAACCATGACAATGACAAATAGGAAAGGAGAGAGGATTTCCTTGTCTCAGTCCCCTCGAACTATTAAAAGAACCCTCTGGAGAACCATTCACTAAAATCGAGAAATAGATTGATGGAACACTGCTTAATCCAAGAAACTCATCTCTCCCCAAAACCACATCTCCCAAGCAGGTAATACAAGAGTTCTCAATTCATGCAATCATATGTCTTCTCTGTCTAGTTTGCAAAATAAACTCGGAACACCAGCTTTGAGACTATTATCCAAACACTCACTAGAGATGAGGACTGAATCCAAGATTTGTCTACCTTTAACAAAAGCATTTTGGGACTTAGAGATAATGCTTCCCATAAGTGTACTCATACAATTGGCTAGAGCTTTGGAGATTATTTTATAAACCCCTTTCATGAGACTAATGGGGCAAAAATCCCTCACATCTTAAGCCCGATACCACTTGGGAATAAGAGCAACAAAAGTTGCGCTTAGGGTTTTTTCGAACTTCCCAAGAGAATGGAGTTCGTGAAAAAAACTTTCTTTATATCCTCCCCAACCACCTCTCAACAAGCAGAAATAAAGTAATAGAAAATCTGTTCAGGCCAAAAGCTTTATCCTTAGCCATCCTGCTAATCACCTGGTGAGACTTAACATCCTCAAACAGTCCCTCCAACCAAGTAGCATTCGATTGATCAATAGACTCAAATGTCAAACCATCAAATTTAGGCCTCCGTGTAAATTGTTATGAGAGGAGACCTTCATAATAATTGGCAATTTGGTTATTAATGGTGTCATGGTCAGAAAGAGCAAGTCCATCAACCTGAAGCATCTCAATAGCATTACTCCTCTAATGGGGATTAGCCACCCGGTTGGAAGAACTTAGTGCATCTATCCCGCTCAACCACCAGTAAAAGAATGTTAAAAAATAAACTCTCGAGATCTTCCATAGTCTGTTCACAATCTTCAAATTGTTTTTAGAATGGTCACCAAAACAAAATTCAAAACTTCGATTCTAATGAAATTTCATATCTTCAATTGTATGTACTGGATTCATGGCGGTTTATCAACTATTATATGCTCAGTGGAGAATAGAGTTTTTTACAGCAGGTTGATGACAACAATCTTAATAATTCGTCATGCTAAATCAAACTAAACAAAGCAAAAAAGAAGAAAGAAAAAGGATCTACCTGCCTAACAGCCTAAGTGCACATGGATGTATATGTGCAATTTTTTTGTACTTCCCCCCATTCAAGGCTTTGGTTCAGATGAACTAGGATGTTCTAAATATAACTGCAGACACAGAGGTTCGCTACTCATTGACTTAATAGGGATCAGTATAGGAGGTTGCTGCCACTGCCTTGTGTCCGTTGGGGTCCATAACTCTGCATCCTTGCTCATACTAGCCTGAGGAAGAGATCGAAAATAAGCAATTATCTCCCACCTGCAGTCTGTCAAAAGAAAAGAAAAGAAAAGAAAACCTTATAGACAGCCCCAGTTCTACCATAAAAGAAAAACAAAATTCAGGACATAGTTCACAAATGCAGCCAACACCTAAGAAATTTGATCAAACAAAGGATGCAAGTAAACAGCAAGGAAATTTATAATAATGGAAACAAAGAAAAGGAAAATAATAAAAATGGTGTTGTCTGTGACACATGTATACAGGATTAAGTATAAAACAAGAAATCAATTGGATGAACTGTAATATTGAGCACTTACCATGGGGAAGGACCTTAGTAAGGGATTCTGAGACTGAGAGCTTGATCAGGAATGATCTAAGAGAGAACTCCAGGTCAGCTTCTTCCAACTTTGAGCCATAGGACTGGTTCACTACGAGCTTGAAAACAAATCGCTCCACCGGGATGCAGTCAGCGTTGAAAAAAATAACTGCTACTCTCTCCACCAATCCCTATTTATAGGGGACATGACTGTTTCAGGTTGTATTATGAAACCAAAATCTCCCCAGTTTTCATTTGATAATGTTTTTAAAAAACTCAATACATAAATAATATGTTATCAGTTGAATTTAATTGAACTATTCAAAGGGATAAAGGACTCGATATCTCTTTGGCAGTTACAACTGCCCATGACCAGAAAACAAAAGGCACGCCACGATTACTTGTTTTGATAGGTGAAGAATGAAAGAGATAAATACACTGTATATTTTATTAACGTATACCATAAGATTAAACAAAGGGCTAGATTTCGAACATACACCCATGAGCCTATGAAGTTATTCTCATATTGCTTTGGTTTTTATCGGTAAATAAGATTTTATTGATCATAAGGATATTCTCATATTGCTTTGTTATTCTGTACTTAATTATATCTTGCACTTTCCAAATGGGAGAATACAAGATTCTTGTGATTTACAAGATTCTTAGACGGACTAGGAATCCTAGATTTACCAGGAAATCAAAATTTTGGACTGACACCTAGGGGTAGTTCTTGCATAATTAGGATTCATCCATTGCTGTTTATAAAAGCTAAATCCTAAGAAGAGCAGCAACACATGCTGCTGCTAACCCAGATTGCTGTTGGGACTCTTAATCTTGGTCGGAAACCAAGATACAAAAGGAAACTCATAAGAAATTGGTTGCCACAACCAAAGGGGTCCTGATTTTAGTGGCTGCGGAGACTCTAAGAGCAATTAGGAAAGGTTCAATCCTCCAAGAAACATGATGATGTCGATAAACCCTAAATAGAACACAAACTTTTAGCTGCTGGAATTCTGGAAAAGTAGCCTGGTTTTACCCTTCAAAACACCAAGTCATTCTTGGAAACCTCAAGAAATACAGATCAGCCCTAAACCAAGCCCTAGCCACAACCCTTAGCGTTTGGATTAACCAAAACAACTTCATAAAAGCCCACGAAACCCTAAGGGGAGGAGGTTGGATAGTGAGTTGAGATGAAAGTTGAATAAAAATATTGTTAGAATATTATATTTTAATATTATTATTGTTTTGGGATCTAAAAAAGTTGAATTGTTTATTGTATTTTGCGTGGGAATTTGGAAAAATTATAATGGATTATATGAGATGAAATGCTTTTTGTATCCAAACCTAGCCTAAGTCAAGTACTAGTTGAAGCCCCTGTTTGCTAGAATCCTAATCCTAGATAAAAAATCGAAGGAAACCTAGGAACACTTAATTTTATTGACTGCCAAGACCCTTAGGCGAACTTGGAGAAGAAATCTTCACAGAACACTTAGGCCTCGTTTGTTTTGAGAAAATATCTCATCTCATCTAATCATTACAATTTTCCCAACTTCCAATACAAAATAAAATAAAAAATTCAACTTTTTCAAATCCCAAAACAAAAATAATATTAAAAAATATACTCTAACAATATTTTATTCAACTTTTTAACTTTAATCTCATCTCATCTCATCTCATCTCCGAAAACAAACGAGCCATTAATGTTCCTAGAGTTCTAACCACAAACAAACCCTAAGGACTCTTCTCCATAAAGACTGAAGCTACCGCACCTCCTCCTTGATCCAAACCCTAGAATTTTTCAAGAGAAACACCAATTACATCTACTATAACCCTAAGGATCTCTTCTGCCAACCCTACAGAAAGAAACAAGAAAATTCTTTCATCATTACAACCAGGAGTCATCCAAGAACAGAAAGATAAATCAACCTTAGTGTGCCGCCAGCAACCACTCCTTTTTTCCCTTCATGATTTCTTGTCAAATCATCAAAAGAAACTATGTAAGTCAAACTTCAGGAAAATCCATTCCAATCTTTGATTAAGATGTCAGGTATGCTCTAAAATCTCCTCTGTTTTGATGGCCTAGAATCAAGAAAGTCAAGATTTACAAGTTCTTCCTAGTTTCCCCAAGTTGCCACAGCATAGGTGAGTGATCCTTCAAGTGTTATGTTCCCATCCATGTGATTTAAGCACCATGTTATTCTTCCCTTAAAAGACTTCTGCATGTGCTTTTACAACTTCGAGATGTTGATCAAATCTGCCTTGAGTCTAGCCGACACCTTAGGTATAAATTATTCCATAATCTTCTACAATTTCATGACAAATTATCCCTATTATGCCTCTTGTTCCTTCATAGCTTTTTTTATACAAAATATCCACAAAGTTTATGATGCTAAAGTTTGATTTTCAGCCACGTTCATTCAAAGAGGGTAGTGGGCAGCAACCCTTAAGAACCCTAGAAGGAGGATTGTTCTTCATATGAAACATGGCCTACAGCAAGTGCACATGGTTTATAACCCACAAACACAGCAGTAGCATGGCTTAAGGTGAAGTTCATGCCTCAAAAACAAAAATTCTACATGCTTAGTTGCTGGAAACATAGTAAGAGTTTGATTAGTGCCAAACCACAGCCTACTTGTAATTAGGTGTTCTCATTGTATACCTCCTGTGCACTTGGGGCCAACCCTAGTTTTACTTTCAATAAAATTTATTTTACCTATAAAAAAAAAAACAGTCTATGTGCATATTGTTACGCGAAGTAAACAGGTAAGTAAATATGATACAATTATTGAATGAATGAAAGAAAGAGAAGGAAAAGGAATGAAAAAGAAAAGAAAAAGAAATTGATTGAAGCTTACATGAATTGAATGATGAGGGATAACTAATGACTGATAACGGATAACGGGCAGATGGCAATGCTGAAATGACCCATTAGATGTGTGGCTAGTGATGCTCATCTTCTTTTTTATGAGATAGACCTGATAACTTGAGTGGAATCATGATCGTCAAGATTCCCAACACTTTTTTCTTTTTCTTCTTTTTTTTTTTTTTTTAATGTTTTGACAGTTCAGGTGAATAAGTTTATGATGATTCTGTGGGTCAGGAGTTGCTCATGGAGAAGGCTTCGTTTGGATCATCAACTACTCTCAACTCATCTCAACTCATCATTACAACTTTTTCAAATCCCAACACAAAATATAATAAACAATTCAACTTTTTCAAATCCCAAAATAATAATAATATTAAAAAATAATATTCTAATAATATTTTATCATCTCAACTCAACTCAACTCAACTCACTTCAACATCCAAACTCAACCTAGTTTAAGATTGAACCCGATGTAGTTTTCTATTAATTTGAGAAGTTCATTGATTTTTCAATTTTTATGATTAAGCACAAGACTATGATTTCTCAATAAGTTCTACTATGATTTCTATTAATGAAGATTGGGTTGTTTCTAAATGCTTATAAATCTTTTTTACCTGTCTCGTATGTTATGGTTATGCTAGTGGCATTTCTAAGTTTCTAACCCAATGGGGAGGGGGTGTTACATCAATAATCTCCCACTTTTTCCTCCAAATTTTTACTTCCTACTTACATATAACTGGTAGATTCTTTTTATACAAGCACATCAAGTTGAATTTTCTTAATTTTACACTAACACCTGACTATGTTCTCTATTATACTATGTTCTCTACTATATTCTTAATTTTAAAACCATCAGCACGACTAATGCAATATACTAAAGAGATCTTCTATATACATAGAACATTTCAAATTGTATTTTTTTGATAGGTAATATTTCAATTTGTATTAAGGAAACAAAAAAGTATTTTATACTTCGAATGGCAAAAAATCGGACGATTCAATATTCCTTTGACATACAATGAGCATAGTTAAACTTATAAAGTAAAAGAAACACATATAACTGGACACTTGGAGGAAAAAAAAAAAAAACTAGTAAATAAGAGATTAGCTTCATAAGCACACAACGTAAACGTAAATAATTCAAACCAACCTTTTGTATAAAGGGAAGAAGAGTAGAGACGGTGGAATGTATGTAATCTCGGAGCTGAGGGTGGCGAGCCCTTTGAACCACCACATTCATATATCTCCTTCTTTCAAATGCGCCTTCACCCACAATTCACCATCAACCAATTCAACAGAACGTGGAGGAAGTCGGTAAAAGATATAATCTTTATGTACATATACATACATTAAATTGTGTTGAAAACCAAAGAGAGAAGGGTGCAAAGAGAACTGACCAGAAGGGTAAACACCTTTGAGGAAAACAATAGAATTGATGGCCACTTCCAAGAATTCAACCAAAATCCGAGCTGTTTCACCTGCGATTTATTTGTCCTCCGACAGATTAAAAAGAGAAAGGAAAGTAGAAAAAGAACAAAAAAAAAAAAAAAAATAGTACAAGGGTAAAATCAATAAAACCTTCAGAAGATTGATTTTCTCTGCGATCCATTACAGTATCCCTTTGTGTGTTTCCCCACTCCGGTCTATGTTTCGAGCTGTGAAGTTAGTTTGACAGGCGTGCAACCTTTTATTTTGTTTCTTCATTTGTTTTAAGGTAATTTTCCGTTTGAAAAATTATATTGATAAGCTACACAACATCACAATACTTATTACGATATTACATTGTCTAAATATGAGATTAATTAATAGTTTATAAGTTCTAAATACCATTTTCTTGTAAGCTGATTTTTAAGGATGAGTTATATCTAGTGAATTTATAACAAACGATTTCAGAGTCACCCCACATATAAAGTCATGTTGCGACGATTGCAATCGTGCGACACGGGGGTGATGGTGGTATGGCAGTGTTCGTCCAGGATTAGAAAAAACCTAGCACATAGCTAGCCCGTATGAGCAACGGGACTGCCGTGGACGTCGGCTACAGAGTGTGGTGATTGTTACGATCTCACATCGACTAAATATGAAATTAGTCAGTGGTTTATAAGCCTCTAGACACCATTTTCTTGTAAGTCAGTTTATAATGGTGAGTTCTACCTAATGGATATATAAATAATCATATAAGAATTCAATTAGAAGTCTCATAATAATGTCATGATCCGATCCGATCCTCTTGTTTGATTAAAATGGTGAACTAAAATTTGAGCCGTAATCTCATCGAATCGGATTGATTATATCCCTAATTGACCCGCGTGACACACATTATCCAATGGGCTATTTTATTTAATACTCGTGTTTCTTTATTCCTTTTAGCAAAAGACATAATATATTATGTGTGACACCTCTGGGTTAAATTTACACTAGCTAGCAGTGTCTCACGGGTACTTAGGACGTATTTATACAAAGATCATGCCTTCTCATGATTATTAATTTCCAATATCAAAATGTGACCTAGTATGTTTGTAATGTCTTGAGAGGTCATGTGTCTAGCCAACTACAAATTTTACAACAGAGAAAAACAAATAACATGAAAATAGATAATAATACTTTATGCGAGATGGTGGTGTAGCTAGACGTGGGGAGGCGCACTGCTGGGAGGAGGACAAGTTGCAGCACAAAGCTCTAGGGCAATCCCAAGTGTATATGTGCATGGAGTTTTCGGTTCTAGGGTTTATATAACTGGTCGGGCGGGTCCTGGGTCATAAGAACTGCTCATGGGACACAGACTCACGGTTGGGCTTACTTCCATGGGTCTTGGTCCTAATTCCTCCGACGTATACGATTGGTTTGATCCATGGGTCCTAGATTACTATCCTTAGTATCCTAGTCTAATTCCATCCTTATCTAGTCCTAAATCCAATGACTTGAACAATAAAACGGAAACCCCCCATAGGGTCCAAATCCCAAAGTTTTCTATAAAGCCTCGTTTGTTTACAAGAAAAATAAAATGAGATAAAAGTTAAATAAAATATTATTAAAATTTAATCTTTTTAATATTAATTTTTTTAGAATTTAAAAAAGTTGAATTGTTTATTGTATTTTGTGTGAGAGTTTGATAAAGTTATAATAATTAGATGAGATGGATTGAGATGATTTTTGTAACCAAACGAAGCCTTAATCTATCTCCCTAAAATAAATTGGAGCTTAATAAATATCCAACCCCGATGTGGTGCTCCTGACTCTCGATTGTTCTTTGGCGAAGAATTGCAATGCCCGAGATGCATGTCGAATGGGCTACATCCTTCACGAAAAGTTGAAACTTGTATGCTCATTTTCCAAGCACACGTACGTATTAAAGTCACAGCGAAAAACAATTAGGTATTAGTTGGAGACTAATGTTAATAGTACCAAAGATTTATACATTACTAGCCAATTAATAAAAATATCCACAAGTGACTATCACTTCATCTATAAGATAATTACAAACCGGTATTTGTTTATCGCTCAATTCAAATAACATTACACCATAGATTGTTCATCACCCAATTAGAATAATAGAAATTCTATGTACAACTGTCTCTGTGTCATCACCGCTGAATTGGTTCCCACGTGGCAAGTAAAAAGTTTCTTTTCTTCCTCGTGGCTCTCTGCAACAATGTCGTTTTGTTTATTTTTCATTTCCCTTCATTCCTCTTTCCCATTCGATTTCCCTCCCTGCCTTCGACTTCTTTCCCCCTTTCCAAACTCCCTTCGTTTCCTCCTTTGATTCCTTCTTCCCCCCAAATCCCCTTCGACGTGATCCTTGCTGTTCATTGTGAAAACCATCACTCTCTCTTCGGCATAACACGAGTTTAATATCTCATCCATGAAGTTCAGTACTCCCGACAAGCTCACACCCGTCGACTTGCTCGTTGTTTGTAACAAAAGCAAATTCAGATCTGAATCATTCAAAACCTTGGAGAGATCAATAACGTAAACATCGTAGGATATGAAATTCGCCATGGTAGCCACGAAGCTTGATTTCCCAGTTTCGGATGGACCGTATAAGAGAAAGCTTCGCTTCCAAGCGCGGCCAAGACGGTGATAATACTGTTTGGATTTGACGAAGGATTCTAGATCGAACTTCACCTTGTTTTTGAGGTCGTCTTCCATGGCGATGGTATAAAAGGCGGAAGGCTGCGTAAAGGGAGCGGATCTCCACCTTCCGTCACCATCCCTGTTGTAATGATGATGATGGTGATGATGGTCTTCGTCCTCGCCGCACTTGATATTCATGTACAGCTTTAGGTGTTGTTGTTTTCTTAGCTCAATTTCATTAGCTATAGAGTGGATGTCTGGAGATACGGTCGGAGGATTATACGCTTGTCCACCTTTCGGACCTTCAGCATGAAGCTTCTACAATCGTTTCATAACATCTTGTCAGCATTGGTCCATGTTAATACGATGTCAAGAAAGTTGTCCTCGACGGTCTTGTTGGGGTTGAGGCAAAGAATGATGTCGTTAGGCTTCTTGCTGGTGACAAGGTTGGTGAAATTGGAGTCTTCGAAACTAGATAGGAGTTAGGGTAGAGGGAAACTCTTCGATAAAGCTGATTCTCTTGCATACTTTCATTGAATTCGGGGACTTTGAGGAACTGGTGAACATGAAAGTAATCTTCGATCCATCTCCACCATTTCTTCATGACATTAATCATGCCAGTTTGAATTGAAGCACCTGAATCAACACGAGAAAACAAACAAGTACTACACCAAGAAGAATCGGGGTTCGAACACCCATAAAAAAAATAATAATAATAAAAAAATCTCTTTATGGGTGTTTCGAATTTTCCCTTTGGGTTTTGGGTTGAGCGATCAGAGAGAAAAATATGCGATGGAGAGAGAGAGGTGGACGGGGGAGTGTTTGTTTCGCTCCCACCAACTCCTACACAGAATAGAACTGAACCTACGGCAAAAAGATAAACTCTGGAACTCGATGAAGCTCGGGAGAAGACAATCTTCGAACCAAGATGAGGAGAAGACGAAGCTCGGGATTCTACAACTCGAAGACGAAGTTGACGGCGTTTATTTTCATTTCCCGCTTTTAATTTTGTTTTTTTTTTTTTTAAATAAGGCAGCTGACGTGGCGCCTGGCATATGCCACATCAACCACCGGGTCGCGACGGGGATGCACATGGTTGTCCATAGAATTTTTGTTAGAATAAACATCCCAAATTACAAAAGGTTTATCAACTTAATAGGGACATGCTTCCATGGCTATTCCTTAGGCTACACAGGTCCTTCCTCCTCGAAGTAACCTTCATGAGCTATATTTGCATCGAAATCTACGGTTTAGAAGGGCAAAATCATATTGGGACTAGCACAATGAGATTTCAATGAAGCCTCAATAAGTTAAAACTCATAACAAGACTAACAATGTAAGACAATGGTGATGAATATGAATGCATAAGTTTTATGTAAATAAAAGTTGAAACTACATATATCTAAAGTATATTGAGGAACAAACTTCCAAGTAAAACAACATAGTCATGAACCATCGTAAACCTTATCGAGTACCCAGTGCCTAAATACATAGTAAACATCTCGTAACATATCATTTTCAAGACCCCAGGTCCAAATTAACACGTGGAATCCTACCACCACATCAACACAATGAATCTTTGAACCTGAATCAACATTAGGGCTGAAAAACCGATACTATCAGTGTGGTTTCGATCTAAAACTGAAATCGCACCGATAGTTTTTTAGATCTCTAATGTCGATTGAAACTAGCCGACATGGAGGGAGAGAACCAACCGTAATCTTATAGTTGGTGCTAATCAATTCGACGGTTGTCTCGTCGGTGATTAAGCCATCCCCAAATTCACAATACAAACAAATCAACTCAAAATTTACAAAAAATTCAAAAATGCATAACAAGTCAACTCGAAATTCACAACAAAATCACAATTAAACAAAAAAAAAAAGTGGACCTTGAGTTGTAGATATGTTGGAGACGATGGAGAGATGAGAGAAGATTGGTGATGCATGGGTTTAACGAATGGAGGGTAGTAATGATGTGGGGGTTTGTGGGGCTAGGGGGCGGTAGCTTCATTTTTGTTAAGGGGGAGTGGGAGAGAAACTGAGAATTGGGAGGGAGCTGGGACTTGGGAGGGAAGTAGAATGATAGGAAGACGAAGGAGAAGGAGAAGGAGAAGGAGAAGAAAAGGGGGAATTGGGGGGGTGGGGGGGGGGGGTTATTAAACCCTACTTTGTTAAGCCAAACGACATCATTTCATTTTTTTTTTTAATTTTATTTTATAAATTTCATGTCCAAAACGACGTTGTTTCACTGAATTAAGTGAAACGGCGTCGTTTCATATATATAAAAAATATACATATATATGTTATCGGCCGGTTCGACTGTTTGGTATTGGTTCAAACAAAGATCGAACCAGCTGATGTCGATTTTAGCAAATTCCTACTACCGGCCGACTGATTTTCTTCCGGCTCCCGGTAGTTACGATCGGTCCAGTCGGTTCCTGTACACTCCTACTACGAATTGTGAAGGAGGTTAAATTGTGTTTTTTATACTTTTATCATTGAATAACTCCAAAATCCTAGGATGCTTTAACAATATTATTTTTTATAATACATCGTATTATCTATTATTTTTTTTTAAAATCAGTTAAATATTTTTTTTTATTCATTTTAAATACATTTTTTAACTACAGTTAAATTTTTAATAATCTCATATATTTCAATATCTTATATTAGTGCAATTGCACAATCTCTCCCTTGCCAAAATGACATCAATATCTTAATAAAAAATTAAAAAGAAAAAGAAAAGGAAAAGGAAATAAAACTTATTCATCCTACTTTTTATGAACTTTTGAACAATGGATAATTTTTAGCTATTTTTCCCCTCTTGGAAAGTGTTACCAAATTATGAGGGCCATAACATAAACCACCATATGAAAATCCAGTCTCTAAATGCACAATCCTAACATATATATCTCTTCTATTATATCAGTGCCTATCAGACGGCTGTAAACGGAAATTCTTGTTTTCCGTTAAGTCTTCGTTAAGTCCATGTTAAAGCAGCAATTCGCGTTCATTTTGGTCCCAGTCGAAAATTGGCTCTCTCAAACCAGATCAACTCTCTCTCTAGAACCCCGCTCCGAAACTCGCTCCTCCGAATCCAACTGGGGGGAAGGGGAGCTTCGGCTCCTTCTTCCTCTTCCTCTACTCCCTCTCCTCGCCGACCTTTCGTCTCTGCTGGTTTGGTTTTTTTATTTTTTATTTTTTATTTTTTTTCAGGTTTTTGGCCGGATAAAGGGGTTAGCCGTTTCGAGCTTCTCCGGTGACCATCGTCAGACACGCGCACCACCGAGAGAAGCCTCACCCGCCAATCTTGCAGTCGACCTGATTGGGAGGCAATCGTAGCGGCGCGTTGCGCCGATGCGCTGTTTAAAGGAAATGCGTGGGGTTCTCAAACCACGGTGATTCATCTTCCATCGACGCCATGCCTGGCAACTCAGGGCCCAGCGACTCCGGCAACATCTTGACCTACCAAACGACTCCTTTCCTGTGTGGCGCTTGTCATACACGCACCACCGTCGATTTCCATTTCTTTTCCGATTCTGTTTGGTGTTGTTTATCTGTTTCCGATACTGTGTTTGTTTGTTTGTTTGGTTTTTGTAGTTTTGTTTTCGTTTGATGTGAAACTTGATGCCTTTCCAATTTCTTGGGTTGAGGTTTCATTTACAGTTTGTTTGCACAAGAATTGGGATATGTTAGTTGGATATTTTTGTTTGCATATCATGTTTCTCGTGCAAAGTGTGAACTTTATTGTATGAGAATTGGTCGGATTGATCATTCCCTTAGCACAGATTAGTGAGTTTGTGTAGTGGGTGTATACTTTATTTGCGTAATGGATTTATTGATTTGTAGATGGGCTCCACAGAGTGTCAAGTTCACCAGCCATTAACGACCTTGATTCCACCCATAAGCCATTTTTGCAGTCTTTCGCTCTCTCCTCTGAACCATACATACTGTCTTTGCTCGCCATGGGTTGCTCTTCCTCTATCCCAGGTAATCCTTGTAGGCATTTGATTGATTTTGTTGTCCTTCGTTTTAGGTGGGATCGAGTTTTCTCTCTCTGTTTAATTATGCTCTTTGGTTGAATTTATGTGCGCTTTGCTATTGTCTGTTGCATCATTGTCAATTAGCGACAACCCATATTACTAATTTTTATGATTCCTTTTGCTTGTCGGTTTAAATAGGCTATAGTTTACTCTTTTATGTTCATCTTATTCTTCCTGTTCGACTTCGATAGTTGTTTGTTGCAGGGAGCTGAGTCATTTTTTAGGAACGTGCTGGCAAGCATGGAAAAGGTGTACTTAAACAGGAACCCCACAGCAAAACAAATATTAGAGCTTGTTCAATCTGTCAACAGTAGCCAAATTTGCTATGATCATTTGGCATTTAGAACATTTGGGTTATTCCTAGTTTTTAATTTTGCGTATTTTATCAGTCATTTATAGGCTTTTCTATCACTGATATGAGATTTTGTGAGTGACATCTTTGTCTTCACTGGTATAAAAATACCTATGTTTAAATAAGTAACTTTACTTCTGGTGCACACAGGCAAATACGTGCACAATGCACACATAATTAGTAATTACTGAACTCGAGTCATAGGCTTAACTTTGTTTGTATCTTGTGCTATGATATATAAGTGTACCTTTTCTTTTGGAACATGCTAGGTGAATGGTTATGGTATTGACTCGATGGCTAAATTTTTCCTTGATTTTGGCTATGAGCCACGGGACGAGTTGAGGTTTCCTGTAAAGAAATTGAAAGCGCTGTGGTTTTCTCCTCCCAGTGTTCCTCTTCCTGATGGTGGTAGTGGCACCAATGGGCCTTTGCCAAGAATTTTTATATTAGAGCTTCTTGCAGATCAGATGAGTACGCAAACTCAAGTGTGTCCAAAGGACCATTCTTGATGAAGAGAAAATCTCAATTTTGCACCTTGGGTCCGAGCAATTAGGCAATGATTCCTCTAAATAGTGTTTTTCTTTTTTGACTGAAAGCTCGATCTCCAAGCAAATGATACTTGTTTTGATTTTTTTTTTGTTCAATCTCATTTATTGTCATGCCGGGTGTTTCTAAGACATACTCTTGCACGATCATGTTGATGCTTGGTGTCCATTAGGAGAACATGACGGAAGAGCTAGCTGGTTGAATGCAAGAATACACCAGTATTTCGTAATCTCTATTTAGATCAATATTTTAGATGAGAACTGATCTACCTGCACTTGATATGAGATTTGGCTTTCCAGAGTCTAACTAAAGAATGGACCTGAAACTCAAATAATTTTTTACTTACTTCACATATTAATTTTTTACTTACTAAATATAGCTTTGAGTAATGTTCATACCATTTACACTTGCTTGAACGACAGTGAAGCTATTAATGTAACTAGCAATTATGTTGTTGATCAATGTCTATTGAACCTGGGAAATAAATGATGCTTCATGCTCTCCAACTTCCTGATTTTCTCTTTTCAGTCCTAATTTTATGCTTAGTGATTCACATCTTTTTTTGACAAGTAATAAGAAATTTTTTTGACAAGTAAATAGGCATATACCAAAGAAAACACCTAAATACAAGTCAGGAACTGGAATGGACTAAAAGCAAATCACGAAAGTGATTCACATCTATTTGTACTTTACTTTCCCTTTTCTTATGTGTTTGTGTGTATGCATGTATTATTTTCTCATCCCCTCTTGGATTCTCTAAAGAACCCACTTTGGTAACTCATATTCAACGCCCGTGGCTGAGGCCCGTGTCCTCTGCAGTCCTAAACATGAACAAAATGACTGGTCTCTTCCCTTTAATTATTATATTTTTTGTTTCTATATTTCCTATAACTTATTTTTTGCTTTCATTCATTGAATTATTCATAAATCATTTTTTTTAAACCATATTATTTTTGTAATAAAACTGTTTCACTCAACTAGGCAACGTGCTTTAAAGCACGTTGCTCCCGACCTAGTATATATATATATATATATATATATATATATATAAAAGAATATATCTCAATATAAAAAATGGCTAAAAGTAGTCCAAAAGGTGTGCAAATGTAAAACCACAATCACTATAGGGTTAAGACCATCAAATCAAATTGTTCGATAACCAGACATAGCAAAAAACATAACAAAAAGGCGATCAAAATCCAATGGGATTCACCTAAAAATGTCGAAAGAAAAAACCTCACAGGAATATAAAAATGCTGACAAGGCCAACAGTTATCTCTACTTTGCTCAACGATCTCACATAACGTATTTATAGCTTGTCTTCGAACTCCGAAAGTGGGGTCATCTGCTCCTTCAAGCCCTTCCTCTTGCGAATATCTGTCACAAGCACCGCTGCCTGTGATCCAGATTCCAAGGGATCAGATGACATCATATCCCAGTGATCGAAGACACATTGGGGGAAAGCCTGCCCTGAGGTTGCAGCCCTCAACGTACTTGAGAATCCGAAAGATTCAACGACAGGCAGGTACGCCTTGATGTTGTAAAGAGGGGTACCAGGCCTCTGGATTTCCTCAAACACATGCCCACGTTTCTGGTTAAGAACACTGTAGATACCACCAAGTGCCTGTTCAGGAGCTTGTATTTCCACCAAGTATACAGGTTCAAGAAGCCTGGGTTTGGCAGTCAGCTGGGAAGCATATATAACCCTCCTAGCAGTTGGAATGACCTGACCACCACCTCTGTGGATGGCATCGGAATGAAGAACCACATCACAGACTTCAAAGCAGATACCTCTCATGTTTTCTTCAGCCAATGCACCTTCCTTAGAAGCCCACTGAAACCCAGCCACAACAGAATCCTTAATTTCATTCAGGTACTGAACTCCCTTACACATATCCACTACCATATTAGGGCCAGTAGTCTCCGGGCCAAAACACCAAATTTTCTTCGCAAGATCCTTATCCCAACCAAACTCCTCAGACAAGATTTTGGAACGAACTTTAGGATCATCCCTTGGACCGATACGGCCATCATCAATGGCCTCTGCAAGCCCCTCTTCCAAGGGACGTGCTTCCATGTACAAACGGTTGTGCTTGTTGGGTGACTTGCTCATCACAGTACGGGAAGACTTCTCAAGGACTGTCTCACGGAAGGATACGACAGGATCAGACTTGATAATCTCTGCACCACCCATGAAATCATCCTGCAAATCCTTCAAACAGATCTCAAGGTGGAGTTCTCCAGCACCAGCTATGATGTGCTCTCCGGACTCTTCAATAGAACAGACGACCATGGGATCCGACTTTGCCAAACGTTTCAGTCCTTCAACAAGCTTCGGAAGGTCAGATGCAACCTTGCATTGAACAGCCACACGCACGACAGGCGATACAGAGAACTTCATGGCACGGATTGGGTGTGCATCAACTTCCTTCTCATTTGTCAAAGTAGCATTCTTGGTGATATACTGATCCAACCCAACCAAGGCGACCGTGTTACCGCAAGGCACATCCTCTACTGTTTCCTGCTTCTTCCCCATCCAGATAACAGTTCTCTGCACACTCTTAACATACAAGTCCTTCTTTTCCCCGGGCACATAGTTGGGACCCATGATTCTAACTTTCAGCCCAGTCGAGACCTTACCAGCAAACACCCGACCAAAGGCAAAGAACCTACCCTTATCAGATGCAGGAATCATTTTTGATACATAGAGCATTAGAGGGCCCTCGGGATCACAGTTTCTGATGGCATTAGCATAAATATCATCCAGGGGACCCTCATACAAGTTCTCAACACGATACTTTTGGGCCGTGCCAGGAGACGGAAGGTGAAATATCATCATTTCCAACAGGGCACTACTAGCTGGCAGCCAGGTCTGCATGACACGTTTCATCAATGCCTTTCCCATTAAATCCTTCTCCTCTGACTTCATGGTGACACCAAGCTTCTGCAACATTGGCCACAGCTTGTCCTTCTGATCATTCATGCAAATGTTGATTATCTGCTTGATAGGTTCATAGCAGAACTGAACAAAACCACGCTTGCAGGTAGGAGACCCAGTGTTCTTGCTGGTCCATTTCCTTGTAGCAGGATCAAAGAAGTTTTCACCCCAGAGTCGTTCCATCATCTTGGCCTCATCCACTCCAAATTTGGAGGCATACATCTTGGCAAAATTAGTCAGAGTAAACGCCCAACCATGCAAACCAGCGGAGAAGGCAACCGTCCCCTTCTCAGGATAAACCTGAACATCACCGAGGAGGGGATCTTCGTACGTGGCCATGATGACATTTGCATTCTCAATAACCCTCTGGAATGTTTGGTAAGCCTCCTCTCCATCAACCTGGAGCTCAAGAAAACACCTGTCCATCTTGTTGACAGTCAAGACAGGTCTAATTCTTTCTCCCAAGGCCTGTCTAAGTACGGTTTCTGTTTGGACACAGACACCTTCAACACAATCAACGACCACAAGTGCACCATCAGTAATGCGTAGGGCAGCAGTAACCTCAGATGAGAAGTCAACGTGCCCAGGAGAGTCAATGAGATTGATGAGGTATTCATTCCCTTTTCGTTCCCCCGTGTAGCTCTTCAGAGCTTCATCAGTCATCTCATAATAGAGAGAAATACCAGTAGATTTAATTGTGATGCCACGTTCTGCCTCATCAGCACGGGTATCTGTCATCCGGACATCACCCGCAACTTCTTGTGCAATAATACCAGCGGCAGCCACAAGAGAATCAGTAAGCGTAGATTTCCCTGAAATTTTATTTTATTAAATCCATCATTAGACCTTTAAGCAACAAAATGTTAGACATAACATTATTTCAATTACATGTGAAACAAGAAAAAGTCATAAAACAAAAGCTTTATTTCCCTTTTTTGTGGGATGAGCCAGGCCTGTGCAGTAAAGCAATGCAGCGGTGCCCAAGGGCCACAGCAACAAGCTACTGTGCCGGGCCTTCCCCTTTTTAATTTAGTGCCATGTGGCCGAATGGACCACGTATCAGATATTACACTGATAAGAACAAGAGCTAGAAGCAACATTACCTGGATAATATTGCATAATAAGTGTTCAAGTCAAACCATATATTCCAAGAATAAGCAGTTAGGTAACAAAAACAAGTATCACCACCAAACAAAGTTTAACATCACAATTGTTATATATACACCTAAGACTTAAAGCAAACAGCAAAAGGTCAAAGAAAAAAAGAAGGCAAAACCAACATCTCCATTGACTCTAATGGAGGTAAGAACCTCCCACCTATGCATGCTGCAATCAAAAATTATGATGCCTCCTACCAAAAATGACACATGTTTATTCCTAGACCAGTCCTCTATAGGAGTATGGTCATATACGCAGAATATAAACTTGCATGGACAATCCATTTAAAAACTGAAGTAATTCATTGAAAAAAATTACATGTAGTGAACCAAGGTTCCATAGAAAATCATACCATGATCAACATGCGCAATAACAGACATATTACGGATGTTGTGTTTGTAGTCCATAATTCTGCGGAGCTCATCTGCGGTGAACTTCACCTGCAAATATCAAAATAGTTTCTGATTAACCATCAACAGGAAACAAAAGAAAAATCAGCAAATACGGAAGCCATATAAAATATAAATCACGTACCATCTTGGCTAGCTTTAAATGGCACGAGAATGAAAGAAGGTATTTGCACAGAGGATTTCCTCCAAGAATTAAATTAACACCTGCCCACAAAACCAATAATTTATTCACACTTATCGATGAAAACAGAAGAAAGAATTGATGGTCAACCCATATTCCATTCTATTTCAAAATCTATAGTCACAATTTATAGCACGAGAAACACATTGCTGAGAATAAGGAGCACAGCAGGCTTAAAAATCATAGTCATCACTGATATTAGCTCAAATCAGACATGACTGTCATCACTCACCGATCAAACAGCAATCTAAAATATCGAAACCTCTCACAGAAGTTATATTTGTTTAAAAAATATCACACACCCACCCACCCACCTATGCACTCTTAGTGAGGCACCCCAAAACATGAGAACAAGAAATTCAATAATATAATAATTCTAAAGCAACACGTAATAGTGATATAGTCCCCTTGATACACTTATAGCCGTATACTAATAAAACATGCATATTTCCATGTATATTTATAGATTTTTCAAGGACAACTAGCCATCATGTGAAACAGAAAATATATATATATATATACACACACCCACACGTATGAAGATTATCCAAACCTCGCTATAACTCATCCGCTTTATTTATCAGAGGCTTGAAATCATGACTACAAATATAGAATTACAAACCCAGATTTCGAAATGAACAATACATTGAAAACGCGAAAAGATACAAAAGAGGCTCCGTCAGGGAAAATGGCGTGAAAAAATCTGATCTGCAGGTAAGGACCGAGGAGGAGATTGACGAACCTGAGCTGTGGGTACAGAGTGCAGACTCCTCAGATGCAAGTGGGGCGCGACAGACAAGAGGGATAGATATACCATACCGTGTGGTCGACAACGCTCTCGCTGGGAACTAGGGTTTTGTCATTCCTGGGCTGGGCCGATTTAGGCGCGCTTTCTCCGACTTTATGTGATCCAGGCCCATTATTTCAAATCTACTTAACATTTGATTATTTATCATTATCTTTATATTAATAAGAATAATTCTACTTATCATCCCCACACATCACATTTATTTTAATTTTTTTTTTTCTAAAAAAAATATATGGTATATATATAAGATAAGTAGAACAACTTAATTAGTTTAACAACAAATTAAAAAATATATATTAAAATATATATTAAAATATGTAAAGTGTGGTATGAGATGATGAGTATTATATCTCAAAAAAGAAAAAAGAAAAAAAGAGGGGTAATGCATTTTGCTAGTGTGTTTTTTAGAGATCCAAGGAAAGAAAGAGTTATTGGTTATAGCTAAGTTTGTTGTAAGACCAAGTCCATTTAGGGTTAAAGAATAATGTGATTTTTAGAAATCTAGGAGATCTAGAATGCTATTAGCTTTTAAAAAACCTTTACTTAGAAGCTTAGTATAAAATATTCCATGAAATTAATAAAATCCTCATTTATTAAAAATATCTATACTTATGATTGAAGAGGCTGTTTAACCTCAAATTTTGTATTTTTCTAGTAGATGTGCAAACTAAAATATCCTTCATAGTGATTATATTATCAATTATAATTTGCAGTAAAAATTTTTATTTTATTGTGTAACATCCACACCCTTCATGTCAACAGCTATTTAGACTTCAAATTTTATAATATTGGATAGGATTTGCATATGCAAAAGGTGAGTTTTTCTAGGTGTGCTACCTGAACCCCCGAGGCGAGGGGTTCCCCCTTCCCACATGCATGGGTGAGAGGTGGGGTTTAGCCTTCGAAATCTGGCCTGCACACTTGGGGTGGGGCCCTGTGTCTGGGTGCCAAGGGTGAACCCCTAATTTGTCCGCCTCTCGGCCTTGCTCAAGAACGAATTTCTAGGCCCATTCCCCTGGCCTTTTTGGGCCCAGATGTCATTGTAATTTGAGAATTTTTAACTTAGATATTCTAAGTTGCCTAAATTTTTTAAAAACAATTTATCTAAGATGTTACAATAATACAATAATAGAAATTAAAAACTTAGTAACTTTTAAGTTGTAACTAATAATCCTAAATTATTACAATAATACAAATTAATCTAAAACTATTACAAATTGTGATATAATTTAAATGAATAATAATAACACAATTAAATAACAAATTCTAGCAAGATTATAATTGACTTATGACATCATTTTACATTGATTTTGATATTGGAATTTAGGGTGGTCACGGTGGTGGAAAAGTGAGTAAACTGTGAAATTATAAAACTTGAAACATGAATATAGCAAAACAAATTAGAATTACAAATAAGAAACAAAAATCTTAAATACAAACATTATATAGATATATACAAATTACAAACATTAAAAGTAGGGTTGTACAGGAACTGACAAAACCGGCAGTGAACCGATCAGACCTACCGCCGGAGCACGGAACCGGTCGGAACTGACAAAGAACCAGTTGGCGGTCGAGAAGAATTGAAGGAAAACCGATATCGACAGTTCGACGCCAGTTTGAACCCCTGGAAAACCGCTCAACCGGCCGATCCGGTCTATTTATATATATTTTTTAATATATGTATATAAAACGGCGTCGTTTTAGAATCTGAAAGTTAAAAAAAAAATTATAATAAACGGCTCCGTTTTAAGATGAATTAATAACCCCTCCCCCCCCCCCCTCTTCTTCTTCCCTACGTCGTCTTCTTCCTCTCTAGCCTCTGCAACTCTCTTCTTCTTCCATGGTAGCGACAACAAGACACTTCTTCACTCTTCCTCAGTTCCTCCTCCTTCCCAGAAGACGCCGACGGTGGAACGAAGACCACGCCGACACACGTCGAGACCGATATGATCGGTTTTCTCTCCCCCAACCCTCAGTTTCGGCTTGTTCAACAGACCCATGGCAGATGTCAGTGGTGTCTCGGTTTTGCGCCAAGCCCATTGGTGTACAACCCTAATTAAAAGTACTAACCAAGATAAAATTGAGATCAATATGAGATCATTGGGATTATGATTGGGCATATGATAGTGAGACTCTAAAAGTTGAAAAAAAATACAAGAAAAATAATTAGAATTAAAAACATTATATAAATACTATAAATAATTTAGAGAAAAATTATACAAACCAATGGCAATGGTCGTCCAATACACACAAAGTCATATTGCGGCCGATTTAGACGTACCCTCATGTGTTGTAGTTGTTTCTATAACAATTAAATTTGAAATTAATACCGGTTAAATGAATATAAATAAATTAAAATAATAACAAAATCAAATCAATGAATTAAGAACGATTATTAGATCCAGGCTAATCACCACCCTCTTCGTTGGCCTCTTCAAAATCCCTCACATCTAGAATATGAGTCAACTTTCTTTTGATCTAATTCTGAGTGCAAATCAATGCTTCCACAATGGTAACAGACAATGAATTCGGAATGAATCTAATATGCACCCTCCGGTGCTAAAGGCCGATTCTGAGGTTACCATACCAATAGGGATGACCAAAATATTGCAGGTTATGTCTCCAAGGACAAGGTACTTGATGGCATTGGTTTTCCAAGAAGATAAGATATCAAGCCCCCGTATAAATGGGTACAAATTTAATGCATCGAACTCTGACTGGGCCTCTACATGATGACGAACTAGAGGGTCCTGCTCCAACCTCTCACCCATTCCAACCTACGCTTTTTCCTCATCTCGACTTCAGGAGGAGGCGGTGCGGTCGGTGTAGGTGCTGGAATATTACTACTCTTGAACGCAACAAACTCATCAAACAATCTACTAAGAGTTTTCCTAACCCTTGCCGTAATATGATCCGCCCATGCCTTCCCGTGTGCCAATCTCAATCCATAGATGTAATGACCCAACCAAGTCTTATTAGAGAGACAATATGGATAATTTTATTAGGTCTAAATTAGATTTAATAAGCGATATTGGACTTAAGTCCGTTTAATATTTTATGGATCTCCTATTTAATTAGAAATTGGCCCCCAAAATTTTTCTAAAAGCCTAAAGATATTTATTAGAAGAATTAGACTCATTTTAAAATTTAAGATTGGCTATTAGAATTTTTCTCATTTTAAAATCATTACTGATTGAGGTTCCCTTCATAGTCCCAATCACTCTGAGTCCTACCTTAAATGAACTATTAAAGTGTGTTAAGAATTCCCTTGATCTAAAAATCCCTTATTCATTGATCATTAACCGATTTTCTCTTGAAATTTACTACCAACTTTTATGTAAAACTCTCTCACTTTTTAAAATCTTAGCCAATAATCGGATAAATTTTACATGTTTATTGCATATCAAATAGATAGATTACACACAACTTCATCCGCACAGTCCTAGTCATGCATGTGATACCCCTAGATCTTGCTTGTGATTTGGCAAAACTTAAAGTGTCGGGACATGCAACACAAGGTTATTTGTCCTCGCTCATGACAGATAAAAGATGCAATGAACACAACAAGCATCTAGCAATATGCAATATTCATAGCGGATACTTTTTTTTCTTGAGCAATACTATGCATCAGAGATGACATAACCCAAAATAACATGAGCATACTTCATAATCATTTATAGTACTTGCCCAAAAGATTTGTAACAATGCGAGTACTAGAGACATTGCTCCTTAAGTACATAATTAAAGGAACATAATTACTAGGCTAGCCTAATGAGTAGCTCGCGCAACTCGGCCAAAATAGCCATAATCCTATTTAAAAATTGGAGCATCGACGTGATGAGCTCCTCCTTGTTGTGTTGCTACCTAATCGACCTCGTCCAGATGATCCTTTGCTAGTTCTCCAAATCCTGACACATGATCTACCATTTGGGGGGAATGATAATTGGGATTACCAAGTGAGATTTGATTACAAATCTCAATGACTTAACAACCAATTTAAACTAACGATTAACAGATGCATGCATGACAGTAAAAAGACTTGAATGTCAACATGAACATGAGTGAACGTGACATGACTTGGCAAAATAACATGACATATGTTAACATAATTTGGAAACTGACATGAACTTTAATTGACTTGAGCTGAACTTGAACGTGAATTAAACATGATGTGAATTGAAACTGAATGTGAACTGAACATGAACTTGAAATCTTGTTGCATAAATGGTCTGGTTAATTAAACATTACATGTGGATGCTGCACAAGTCCCCTTAAGTTGTGTGCCCCTGTCGATATTACATCACATCACAGGTCCTGCACCAATTGTGAGTACGTTACTATATGCATCACACCACATGTATTTGCACCTACCGTTAGTACGTAATGTACGTATCCCATAACAGGTATCTGCACCTACTTGAGTACGTATAACATGAACATGACCTGTGGTTGGCACCATCGGCTTTGGCGCCTTGCTCCGCACCGGGTACTAGTTACTTAGACCCCATTCAAAGCTTGTTGATAGTACTTTGTCAATCGAGAGAATTTCACACCAATTTAAACATTCTAGCATGAACAATGAAATTTCACTAAAATATTGCCTCATCCTAGCACTTGGGGTCATGATAAACATAAAAGACTCAACTAATTTACAAATATTGTTTCCGTGACATACTCTATAGATATGACATGATGTGACGTGAAATGAAATGACAGATAGCATGACATAACATGGTGTGTAACAGTTAACACATGGCATGACATGACATGACATAACATAATATATATATATATATATATATAGAAACATAACAAAGAAGAATGATGGTTTCTTACCACCATACATACATAAGTATCCTAAAAGTAAGTTAGAGGCCAACTTATAGTAACTGTAGCATGACGAAAAGTAACGTGGAATAACATGAACTGAAATGAGATATTTTCAAAGGTTAGTTACTTCTCACTAAAATATTTAAAAACATAAAATCACCAACTTATGGCAAAATAACCATTTTACCCCTCTACTTGTGGAAATAGACCATTGTACTCCTAAATTAAGAATTTTGCATTCTAACTCCAAAGCTCACTAAAATTTATAATTTTTTTTCCTAAATACAAATATCTAATTAGAGAAATTTTAAATACATCACAGCTATAAGAACTATGCTTAGACCGAAACATATTTAGGGCTAAAATCCTTAATTTTTGTTGCAATTCTTTCAACTCCAACTTCCATGCTAAAACCGATTTATGCAACACTTAAAAAAATCACATCCTATGTTTTAAAGAATCATACTAAGACCACAGAATATACATTTCAAAAAAAGCATAAACTCCTCATGCTAAGAAAATGTTAAAACATCAAATAACTCTTTGATGCATTTGGACTAATTTCTTTCCAAGGACTCCGAAAGTCCATAAACATACTCTTAACACATTCATAAGTCAATCCTAAGAGATAATATGCTTGAATAAACAAATCAAAGACCACAAAATCACAAAACATTATCCTAAAAAATCGGCTTGTACAATCGAGTACCACATGCTTTGATTTTAAATCAAACTACTAAATCTAAGTTTTTCATGAAATAAATCTTCAAGAAATAAAATCATATACCTCATTTTCAAGTTCTAAACTTTTTCTAAGCATTAAAACCTAGGATCAAATGGTGAGAATTTATAGAAACGCAAAGCAAACCCGTGAGTCTCAAGAATGTGTCCTAACCAAACCTTTGCATGCATAGCAATTTATTTCATCAAGATCAAAACATTATTCTCCAAAAATAACTTCCTAACACATAGATCAAAGTCTTAAGAATCACATATGTGAATATCAAGAACATAGGATCATGTTTCCATAACAAAAAGATCAAAACTTTCTCAAGACAGAAACTGTTTTGATGCCTTCAATTTCCAACTTTCTAAAATCATGCAAAACTCCTTGTAAAAACTCTTAACATGCAACAACTCTAAATCCAACTTGCATGTTAACATGTTCACTCTAAATCATAAAAATATCAAACCACTATTTTGCCAAAAACTTCATCAAATAAATCAAAGTTCACAATATCCAGATTGTCTCCCAATATGACCTTTGCATGCTCAAAGAGGAACAAAATTCCATGAAAAATTATATAAAATACATCACTGAAAACTACACTCAAAGATGAACAATTTCTATGAAGGTAGTTTTGTGAAAATATATTTAAAAAGGTTTCGAAAAAGTCAAGCAAAATCATCCAGAAACACTGTTTGAAACCTCCCCTTGAGTTCTCTCCAAGAAAGTGAAATGAAAGTGACAAAAACATAAATGGGTTGGCTTGGACAACTTATATAGAACTAGAGGGCTTAGAGGGGATGTGATGGTGGTCTTTTCAGCCAAAACCATTGGCAAAACCGTGGGCAACAGCACGTGGTTTTCGGCCATGGAAGCTGCAGTGTGATGGGTGGTGTTGAGGTGGCTGATTCCCCCCTCCCATTAGCTACTATTTGGGCTGATAAGGGCAATGAAAGTACACCTAGAGAAGTGGGGGAAACTTTCTCAAGAAGCCTTGCTTAGGTGGTACTTTTCGGTGGGCTTTACTGGGCCTAAATCGATTAGGCCTTATTCAGGGTTTCAAGAGGGTTTGGTTTAGGGTTTCAATTTCTAACAAACCCAAATCCAAATTTTCTTGACCAAATAAAATCACAAAAGTATAAAATAATAAATAAAGGTGTAATGACATGAATTTAATTGTGTTAATAGCATATAGAAGTTATTTAATCAAGTGACTAAACATTAAGCTATAATCGGCCAACATTTAGGATTTGGGGTAACCATTTAGGGTTTTAGGTTTCACCAAAGTTTTAGAGTTTCAATTGGATCTCAATGGTTTGGAGTTTCACTAGGGTTGAAACCCTTTTTGGTTTGTCACAAAAATGAATGGCTGGATGAAATATTATTTGGCTTAGTTGGCATGATAACAATGACTGATTATTTTCCTTTCCTTCACATTTCCATCTCATGGTTCCTCATCGTGTCAAATGTCTTATACTATTCATGTAATGCCTAGGTCCTGCACGGGTTAGAGAGTTATTTCTTATCACTTAAACTCATATTTTAACAATATAATTATAGACTCCAAATTTCTAATATCATATACAAATTTCGATTCAAACTAATTTTCTCAATATAACTGATTTTCCAAAATGTCAAGTCATCATAACACAATAAAATTTCTTAATAAAAATCTCTAATACTCATAAAAACTTTTTATGCTTAATACACTATACTTAAATCATTTCACTCAATGCCTCATAATCTTGATACTCAGTTGAACCATAAAAAATATTGTGGAGATAACGTGTGAGTTATCAACAACTCAGCAACCAGAGAATATATACTAGTATGTAAACATGAGCATTTACAGAATTCAGAATGTAAAACAAAACATTTTCTTTCAAAATGCAGAATCAGAATATTTACTTTCAGAATGAGTAATCAAAACATGTTATCAAAAATATCATAGTGAAACTTTCGTAAAACTTTCTTATTCAAAAATCATTTGGCATATCAAAATCTGAAACACCATCTTCATATCATATCAAAACATCACATCGGGATAGATACCATGTTTAATCCCCATGGTAGGGTTATAAACTATCATTATACCCATGGCTGTGCCATATTCCATGTTTAACCCCCGTGGTAGGGTTATAAACTACCATTATACTTGTGGATGGGCCGTAACAAAAACTGAACATAACATCATAATCAGACTTAATCAGAATAAAGAATCAGAATCTCATGCAATTGTTTTCAGATGCCACAACATATCCCAATAGAGTACTGAAAAAATTCAGGTCTTTTCACATATTCAAAAACAGTTTCAGAATATTTTTGCATCACATGCACAAATTTTTATAAATTTCACATTTGCTCTTTTTGCATAATTTATAAACAGAATGAACAAAATTAGTTTATATCTACACCAGTCATGACAGAAAATTTTTTCTTTTATACAACTTTCATGCATTATACAGAACACATATGAGCTTGTTTTTAGATTTCTTTTCAAAACAAACATGCATATTTTTAAAATCAACCTCGTTTCATCTTCTTTTTATGCAAAGACTAGTATAGGAACCTCGCTTACCTAAATTTCTTAACTTTTTAGCAATTTTCCTCAATAATGTTGAACAAAAATTACTCGTCACCTATAAAATAATCACGTAATTTCCGTGAATTTCCAATTAAACACATATTTTAATATGTGAACCTGAAATGCTAAACTTTAACCTATTTTAATTCCCCGATACCTAAAATTCTAATAACCCTAAGATACCATCACTTTCCAAATCTATCAATATCCACTTAATTTATCCGACTATTAAACTCTAAAATTAAATAGTTCTCCAATCTAAAATATTCTCTTAACATAATTAAAACAATGTCATTTTAAGTAAAAAAAAAATCATAATTTTCATTGAATCAAAAATATTCTTTTAAAGGGTTCAAAATAAAATTTTGTACCTATTGTTCACTTCAAAAATTCATATTTTAAGAAAAAATATTCTTACTAATAATATGATTCAAAAAATTTATCTATCTTCTTTATAAGTTATATATTTAAAAGAAAAATACTACTTTGTCCACTCAACTTGCCCCCTCATTTAGACACCTCATGTATTTTAATTTTTTGTTTAATTTTTTTCTTTATTTAATAGTTAAGGAAATGACTATTAATGTATTGATAATTTTTTTTTTATATTTTTTAAAAATGTTTAAAAATGTTAAAAAATATGAATAAAAAAACTGAAAAAAATGAAAAGGCCAATTTGGCCTAACAGTCACTTGGAGCGATGCTACTCTAGCAGAGTAGTACCGCTCCATTTAAAAATAAAGTAGAAGAACACTAAACTTAATATAAGACCAACCTAAAGTCAGGGTGTTTTAGTAAAAACTATAAAATGCATGGGCTGAAGTTGAACTTTACAACACAATATATGAAGTTAAACCATAAAACCATGCGCGAATTAAACTCACCGACAGAAGAGAATAACTCACAACATAGAGGGAGGAGATCGACACTGGGTAGACGTCGATGAAGGCGTGACTGGGAGCATCAGTAGGGAACTGTGGAAGGAGAGATACAGTGATGTGAGAGTGAAGTTAACGTGAGAACCAGAACAACAGAAAAAAAAAAAGGATGGAGAACCCGTGGGGAGGGCTCGGCGTGGGGGCTTACCGAGAGGTGGTCACGGCGGACCTAGGTGCTGGGTGTCGACCCAGGCAGCGTCCAAAGGTGGAGGCTTGTTCTCCGACGTCTTCTGTTGGCAGATCAAGCTGCGTGAGGGTGGTAGGTGGTCGTGCAGGGGAAGGATCAGGGGCTGAGAGCACAAAAACTGCTCTGTTTTGGCATTGTAAAATAGAGGACAATAGTAACGTGGAGGTTTCGCTGGGCGATTAGGTCAGGGTGGCTGGGTTGTTTTCATGGTGTTTCGATGTTAGGTAGCGTGCGCTATAGGGTGACAATGGGTGGTCTTGGTCTTGTTCTTGTGACTTGAGTCTTGGTCTTCACGGTGTATCTCCATTGGGTGGTGCCCGACGTAAAGCAAGGTTGTAGCAGTTGACATGAATCGGGGTTGGCTGTGGCTCTCGATGGTCGTCGCGGAGGAGGTTGGGCATGTGGTAGAGTGGTGCATGGCAGTTTACGCTTTGAGAAGGGAGAGACAGAGGGCTATCGGCATAGAGGAATGACTGTTTTACCTAGCTTGCGGTGGAGAAGAGAGTGCGGGGACCATTCATATGATGGTGCGGAAACCCTAGGAACAACTAGGATTTCTCTATGAAAGGAGATCAGACTAGGTGTGAAGTTTAGACGTACAGATCTATGAATACCTATTTATATCTATAAAGCTGGAAACCCTAGAGAAGAAACATGAGAGGGAGAACATGCATGAAAGACATGCACGGTATGGGTTCTCACGGCTTGGCTTTTTGGGCCCATTAGAGCGGTAAAAAAAACATCTTTGGCTTGTCCGTAATCTTTCTCATGGGTCGAGTATATTACGACTCACATTCCAAACTAGACTAACTCATTCCATAATTTTTCAGGCCAAATACCAAATAAAATAAATCCCACTTGATCCATAAAATATTAACTAAATTTAACCTAAATATCAAGCCCAATAAAAATCCATATTCCATCAATACAAATTTTGGGCCTGTAACCTATTCCCAAAATTACTCGTTAAAATTCAAGTGGGCTTTTCATCCATATTTTAAAACAAATTCGAACGCGAATTTCGTGCTGGGCCCGGGTGTTACAATTCACTAAGTGTGGCTAAGATTTTGTTAAGTGTCCAAATAAAACTTCTCTAGACTGATTTGGACAATCGACACTGTGATTTGAAAATCGACTGGATTGAGTGCCACATAACGCTATCACAGATGTTACTATTTAGTCCAAAAATAGCGAGAATAACATTATACCATAAAATTCTAAATAATCATACGAACCTAATAGTGCAATTCATTTTGTCAATTTTGACTCCTAAGTGCCTCGATTAAATCAAAAGGCATTTTCGAACAGCTATCATTGGGGAAAAAATTGTATTATTGCACTGTAAAATTTTAAATATTCATCTGAGACTAATTGCGTAAACGGTTTCTCAATCTCATACTTCTAAGTACCTTAAATAAATAAAACCATGTTTCTGTCACCAATGTGGGTAATAAATTGACTATGCTAACAAACTAAAATCTACGTGATTTATTGATTCGTGAGGCATTTTTGGGGCTTTCATGACATTCCTAAAACCTAAAGAAATTTATCCACTAAATTTCTGGTGGGCTATTATAATGCACAACTCATCAAGTTGGCTTCATCCCCTTATACACGTTAAATACCAAACTCTCACAAACTCCACCGCGTACGTCCGAATTTCTAGCTTACGGTAGCCATTATTTGACTCCAAATCAACCACGTCGGAGACGCTCTCTCCCTTCTATATATACCCCTTCTTTCCTCTGCAATATCAAAAAAAAAAAAATACAACCGAGCTTTCACAGCAAACCACTTCAAACCGAGACAACCATAATACTCTCAACGGGACCCACAAACCCACTTCAATCTCTACTCATAACTATTCACAAATATTCTATAATATTTATCACTATTAAATAAAAATAAAAAATAAAATCAGTATAATATTTATCACTATTATATATAAATAAAATCATCATTAAAAAAAATCAATCATTGATGAGACCTACACCTTTTTCAATTATCTATGTAAAAGTCAACAATTCAATATATTTCATTCATCCAAATAACTAAAAATACTCTCAATGGGACCTACAAACCCACTTCAATCTCTACTCATAACTATTCACAAACATTCTCAACACTTCTTAGGTATTCTCACTATCCAAACGTAGCCGGCTACGTTTGGGTAGCGAAAATATCTCAACACTTTTCAAGTATTCTCGTACTGATGAAAATACTCAATATGCCAAACACAATGAACTATCTTCGTACCAAAGTCTCTCCACTATAATATTTATCACTATTATATATAAATAAAATCATCATTAAAAAAAAATCAATCATTGATGAGATCCACACCTGTTTCAATTATCTATCCAAAGGTCAACAACTCAATATACTTTATGCATCAAAACAACTCAAAATACTCTCAATGAGACCCACAAACCCACTTTAATCTCTACTCATAACTATTTAAAAAAATTCTATAATATTTATCACTATTATATATAAATAAAAAATAAAATCACTATAATATTTATTACTATTATATATAAAAAAAATCATCATTAAAAAAAATCAATCATTGCTAGAACCCACACATTTTTCAATTATCTATCCAAAAATCAACAACTCAACATACTTCATACATCCAAACAAAAATCCTCAGCCAAACCTAGCTTGCCGAAAATCGCTGGAAGACACCCAGAAATAGCTGGCTAGTCACTCCCTTCACTGTCGCACCTTCTTGCTTTGCCGTCGTAGCCTCGACCTAGTCACCACCCATATCGGTGCCCTCTGGTTCCTCTCGGTAAGCCTTTGTGGACTGCCTATTTCTCTGAAGCTCTCTGCCTTTGCTCCTCTTCTCCAGACCAAAGGCTTATTTTGGCTTCAAACTATCTCTTTTTCTAAGATTGTCGCACGGCCCATTTTTATTTTCTCAAAGTGCATGCGTGTTCTCAGTTCCTTTTGCTTCTATAGAGATTGCTTTATTCCTTCCTCACGGCATTTTCTCAATTTCATGTCTTTCCCTCTCGGCTATTTTCCTCTGTTGCATGGCTATTTTATTTATTTTAATGCCAGACATGCAGCTTTATTTAATCCCATCACCATACTTTTTTTCAAAAGAAACTACCGTAGCTAAAGTATAAGAGAAATTCTACTTGCAACTGGGCTGGGGGAACCCCACGTAACCGGCGGGGCACTGCTTTTGATGAAAAATTTTATTTCTTCTACATTTCCTCTACATTTTGTTCTCTCTCTCTCTATCAATTTTTTTCTACCATCTTCTTCCTCTACATTTCTCTCATCTGCACATTGCAACATCGCAAGATCTACTTGCAACTTTTAGGCTGAACTCTTGCTTTATACATTTCGGAGCCTTTAGGCTGGTAGTGAAAGAATGATGATGAGGAACTCAAGGAGATTGATGATAGGATCCACAACACCAACCTGCACTTACAAATGGAGAGAGAGAGAGAGATGGCGTTGAGGGCAGCCATGCTTCTTCACGTCCGAGTCCCGGTTCAAACCCTAATCATAACCGGATCGAAACTGCTGCCATGGGCTCTGTACGGTGGTTCCCTTCGGTTCCTATCATCCCACGGCGACGATCATCTGACCAAGGATGAGGTCATCAATAGAGTCTTCTCTGTCGTTAAGAGCTTCCCAAAGTTGATCCCTCCAAGGTGAATGCTGATGTCCATTTCCAGAATGATTTGGGCTTGGATAGCTTGGACAATGTAGAGATTGTAATTGCTCTTGAAGAGGAGTTCAAGATGGAGATTCCAAATAAGGAAGCCGATAAAATTGAGTCATGTAATCTTGCAATTGAATACATCTACAACCATCCATTGGCTGGTTAACTTAATATAATCTGCCCAAGCTCATCTTTCTCATGAGATTACATGTAGAACAGTAATCTGCTCATCCCTTTTGCTTTTGTCTTCTCGTTGGATGTTTGTAGAGTGATCTTCAAATTTGTGGTGGAAAATAATTTGAAATCTGTTTAAAGAAGAGTAGCCTTTCCAGAAGTTGGCTTGCGATGCTTCATCTTTAAACAGTAACAGTTTGTTTAAAAAAAAAAAAAAACCTGCACCTACAATGAATGTAGAGGATGCAAGTACAAGTAGCAAGTTCCAATAGAGGGGAATGACCCAATCAATGTGGGAGAGGCGATGTGTGGCTTGCTCTTGCTGGTTTCATATGTTTGGCTTGGATTTGTTATGAAGAAAAAGTACATTTTTTATATGATTTGTTTTCACGAAGACGACGACCACTCTCTTGTTTCATAGAGACGAAGACGCCTTCCAGTCGATACTTTTTTTTAAAAAAAAAAGTGGGAGGGAGAAGAGAAATAAAATTTTTCATCAAAAGCAATGCCCGGTTACGTGGGGTTCCCCCAGCCCGGTTGCAAGTAAAATTTCTCAAAGCATAAAGACCATGTCAAACTTTCAACTAAATATTACAAAACGGGCCATAGGCTTGTGTCACGATAATACCTTTATTTTTGTGGTTAAATCTCTTTCCTGATCTTAAATCATAAATCATACTTTGGACTTATCTTTTTATGGATTTAATGAATAATATCAATTAATGAGAATTCGAGGCCACAAAAGGAAATCATTCTTGTTTTGAAAATATCGGATTAGCGCCACCAAGTAGTTTGATCAGTTAGCTACTTATATATATATATATATATATATATATATATTATTAAAGTCAATTCTTTAGAAGCCAATATTTATGTACAACGCATGTCATGATATCTGCAAGCACATCATTCATCATAATTCATGATCATGTTTCATTCCGCATATTATAATTATGTATGTATTATACATCTCATGCATCTCACGTTGCTTAAAATACAAGCTTTCATAAGAGCAAGTGTAAGATAAGCTCAGAACTATTAATAAGACGGTCATTCATATGCATGGTACCAATGTGATTTATGGGTGGATGTGCAAACAAATGACCTAAGCGTGGTCAACCATAGTATGCTAGAATACTATTAGCGGTTTCCCTTGTGGGCATAGGATGTGGGATAGGTGCACCTTGTGCACAAGATTAAGTGTGTGGACTAGTAGTATAATGCCCGTCCTTGTGGTGGGACTTTAGAAAATAGTTTTTGAAAATGAGTCGGGAATTACTGACTCTTTTAAAAAATTTTCCTTTCCTTCCCAGGATATAAAAGATTCTATATTTTAAATTAACATACTCTATAAATTTAAAAGAGAGTTTTACATCGGAAATCATTAAGTTAAATTTAAAAGTCCTTTTACAAAACTTACTTTCATACATTACGTAAAACTGCCTAGACTTCTGTCAAACTTCCCTTGGGCCATGTTTGTCTATACGCTTTTTCCTCGTTTTGTCCCTGAGAGGGGGAGGAACATACATAAAAAAAAAGTGAGTCAAATACTCAGTAAACATTACTTCTTACGATAAAACTATACTAACATAGGTTTTCATTCATATATTCATCATTCATCTACATACTTTACGTAAACATTCATTTTTTTTAAAACATTACAAGTTGGAGTTTTCCTTTAAAAATGTTTTCCTTTCTTATAAAACATTCCCCACACCTTGCACATCTTTCATAAAGAGCTAAATGATCACACAACATTCAATCTAACTCTTGTCACTTTTTCTCTGGTTGGTACACACTATTACACCCTGTGTGCTAGGGTTAGTGGTCTTTTGTACTCGGATTCCGCCTGTGGCCACAGGTTGGGAATTCCTTTCAGTCAGGTGGTAACACTGGGTGCACTATTAGTATTACTTACCCGGCATTACAATTTGCCAAGTCATTTGGTATCATCATTTATTCATTCAGTCATGACCGTTACGTATTTTCATATATTAAAACACCCATTCATTCCAGTCCTTTCATTTCCTTTCCTTTCATTCATTCATTCTTTTCAGTCATTTTCTTTTCATTCTTTTCAGTCATCAATCCATTCATTTCATAAATATTATTTAAAAGCATAAGTTTAAACATCATTAGTAAACATCATTTCATAGCATTCTTTAAATATCCTTTCATAACATCATTTAAAGTTCATTTCATAACCTTATTCAAATACACTTTCATAGCGTCATTTAAATACACTTTCGTCGCATCATTTAAACATAATTTCAAAGAATAAGCATAAACCTCAACATTTCATTTCATGAAAAATAAAGATAATAAATGCTACATATAACACCCATTCACATGCATACAACTATTACTTTGGGTGCATAAATAGGGGCTGCCAAGGAAGGTCATTACATACATATACCTTTAAACATTAATACTTAGCATACTTTCAAAAAATATCATTTCATTCTCTTTCATCTTTTATTGCATAAAAGAACATTTTTCATAAAAACATTTCTTTTTCATTTTCATATCATTAGAAAACTCTAAAAGAGTATGATTATAATCCTTACCTGCACTCCATGCTATTTACATTTCATGAAGTCCATTCATGTGCATGTCAGATGGAAACTTACATACATACATAACCTTAAGGTCATTCCCTATTCAAGTACATAAGTAACTAAACTTAGAAAATACATAAACTTCTCTTCACTAGGATTTCCTTCACTTAGACACACTTTACTACCCAATTCCATTTTCTATGCTTTCCTTTATCACTTTTCTAAATTCTCAAACCCATAGCTTGGGACCCACTTGAGGTCACATTTCCAACACATAACATTCTGCTTCAAGTTCTTATCATTTAAAGCAAACCTCATTGATTCACTTTAAAGTTAAGATACATTATCACCTTCATCGTACTCTTCCTACCGAACCATTCATCCCGATGCATAACTTGGATCAACCAAGTTACACATCTCAACCTTAGCCAATACATATATCCATTCCTTCATTCATGCATAATTTGACTAACACTTCATCGAAATCTTAACTATGCATAATACATAATTTTAAGCCAACCTTGAGACTTAAACATCGTGTACTCAGGCTTAGGACATGCATTACATATGGTAAATCTGTCTGGCACATATGCCCAACCAAATTACACACATGTACCTTACCATTTCATCACCTAAGATCAACATATAATCCACTAAACGCCCGCTTGTGTAAACAAGTTTCATACACCCGACACTAACATTCAACTCAACCTAACCAACATAACACTTCACGCAATGCGTCCAAGTACATAGCTTATCCGGACACTTAACACGACATAAAACCACATCACAAAGCACAGTTCACTACACAGAGCACATTCACCATAATCCAGTCACCTCACAATATGCTACCATATCACCAACTACATCACACAGCACAACACCCCATCACTTCGCACTATACACACCCACACACAACTGCTCAATAATCCCACCACTTCAACTACACAACCACATCACAACAACTTCGTTCATTGTTCACAACACCATACACTTCACAACAACAACATAGTCAACAACGCCTGTCAAGCTCCACAATAAAATAACTATCAAGGGAAAGAAATAGGAATTATACCATGCGTCGGGGTGACTCATTGCATTGCTTGCTGTCCGGAAAGGTCTCCTCGCGTCAAAATCGACTGGTTTGGGCAGTGATTGCCCCTTGGTGGTCACTGTCGTGACCCTAAAACATGGTTGTTTGGGTGGCTTGTAGCTAGGGTTTGGCTGCGAAGTAGGGTTGCCGTGGTTGTTGAACTGCTGTGGGAGGGTTTGGGGTGGTGTTACAGGGCTGTGTAAGTGGTGGCAAGGGCCACGAGGTGATTGAGCAATGGTGGTCGTGGGTGGTGTGACAAGGCTATGGCTGACCAGATCGTGAGGGAGAGAGAGACAAAGGAGTTAGGCTGAGCTAGGGTAAATAGCGGTGGCATGGGGTGGCTGGTGATGGTGGTTATGGCCGTGGCTAGAGGCGGCGCATGGCGGCTCAGGGATGGCACGACTGAGGCCGTGGTGGAGAGACAAAGGAGAGGGGGAGAGGCATGGATTTGTGGAGGGGAAAGGGCTGGATGCACGATAGTTGCTTGGCGTGGAGTAGTGGCCTAAGGTGGTGTTGGTGACGTCGTGGTGGTGTTGGAAGGAGAAGGGGGCTGAGCCCGAGAGGAACATAGAGGGAGTGAGAGAAAGAGGCCTCAGGCTGAGCTGAGATATGGTGGATGGTGGTGGCTTGACCTGGGAGGAGGCTCACAATGGTGGTTCGGTGCTGGGATTTTGGCTGTGCTGCGGTGGCGCACGACGATGGAGGAAACCCAAGAGTATCAGTAATCGAAGAGTAAGAAGGGAATACAGAGAGCAGTACACGAATGATGAAGAAAAAGTTCTGTATATTCCTCAATAATGATTTCACTGTACATCATGCCATGGATATATAAGCCTCCCGCGTAACAAACTAACCAAATCTGTACTAAAAATGGAAGCCAGCTAATAATAGAAAATGTATTTACAAATGAATGAAGAAAAAGATGGAAAGAATTACAAATCAACCATTTTCTATATTTGTGCTCAGACATTTTGTAGTTTCTTGTGGAGATGAACGACTTGTAGCTTGATTCTCTGTACTGTGTAATACCTTCTTGTTGTGTGAACCCCTTGGCAACAAGCCTTGCTTGCAACCTTTCTACATAACCATCAACATGAAACTTAGTTTTGTAGACATATTTGCAATCAATTGCCTCTTTTCCAGGAGGTAAATCAGTGATAATCCAAGTTTGGTTCTGTTCTAAGGCGGACAATTCAGTGTTCATGGCTTGACACCAAGTAGGGTGTTCGATAGCTTGTTTATAAGTGGTAGGGTCAGAAGCAATGGAAATGAATGAAGAAAAAGATGGAAAGCAAGGAAACTAGTATAATTACAAATCAATCATTTTCTACATTTGTGCTCAAACGTCTTGTAGTTTCTTGTGGAGATGAATGACTTGTAGCTTGATTCTTTGTACTGTGTAATAGCCCCCCACAAGATGGAGCCTGCAAGAATAGTTGTAACTCCCTACAAAATATCTGCGACCCCATAACTGCCATGAATGCTACTAGACAGACTAACAGCCACCGTTGCCACTGGTGGTTTTCTAGTTAAGGTTGGCTCAGTCTTCCTCGCCTCAGGACCCTTCCCTCCCCCTCTCCTATCAACTGAGTAACCAGAACGAAGCCATTGACTGTAAGGAAGGTTTTCAACCTTCAATTTTGCCACATCAATCTCATCACACTCACACTAAGTATGACCCACCAAACCACAGTAATAGCAAAAATTATGTAATCTTTCATAAGAAAACCGTAGTAAACAGGATTGGCCGTCCCCTACACCCATACGCTTTCGCCTTAGTAATGGCTTTGATTTGTCCAAATTTTCTTTGATTCTCATGTATTCACCCCACTCCATTTCTCCCACATCCAAATCCACTTCCAATACCTCTCCCAACGTATCACCAACCAGTTTACCAACATATGCATTTCGAGCCATTAGAGGTAAATCATGTATACGAACCCAGAATGGTGCATGAACTAACTTGAGATTACTCATTTGCAACTTTCCATCAATATCCTTAATAAAAATCAAATGTTTATCAAAAGTCCAAGGACCCTCTCACATCACTTTGGCCTTATCCCGAGCATATTCAAATTCAACCATAATGAATACAGAGGTCAAATCATGAAACTTGACTCCCTTAACTGGTCTCCATACCTTGCGCATTGTCTATTTGAAAGCATCATAATTATTATGCTTTCTTGTTAGCAGTTTCATGATGAAACAATTTTCACCCCTCTTGAGTACTTCCTCCACCTTACTGACTTCCAAAGAAATCTCCTCACTCTCCCTTACTGTCAGAGACAGATTAGCATACAAATCCTCAATAGCTTCGGTCATCCTTCAGTAGAAACTCGTACTAGAGACGAGAAATGAAAAAACTTCCACACAAGAACTCAGAGAGAGCACCAAGAGAGGAGCACTTTAGATAGTTTTCAATCAAATACATATAAGAACAATAGATCTTTAAACACCTAAATAATTGGAAAAAAATAAAATCAATCTCATAAATAATATTACTAATCTTCAATAAGGTTTCATCCTCAATCAATGTTGAAAACTTTCCTAGACATGTTCATGAAAATAAACTTCGAAAATAAACATCAAAACAATATTTAAAAGAAGCTAAAGAAAAATAAAAATTATAGTACTCTCAGAATGTAAACATAGTGCAAAACTGGATGTAAAACTCTAATTTTTTTCTCTCCAATCTCGTATGCTCTATGGCAACCAGTTCTTCTTTTCTTTTTGTTGATTTCCCGAATGATAAAGCCCTAGTTTATTTGTTTAGTTGGAAGCCAGTTTCCTTTTCCTCATACATGCATTCTTATGTTTATTTCTTTCTTGATATTTACAATTATAGATAGTACTATTCATCTAGATTTCAGACCGAGAATTCGGGTATACCCGGAACGGGTTAGCCTAGGTCAAACCCGAACCGAAACCTAGTTTTCAAAGCCTACATATTATGATATTTTTTTATGAAAAAATGTTGATGCAACATTCAAATTCTATTTATTTGATTTTTGAAATGAAAGCCTATATGTTCCTTGACCAGCAATAAAAAGCCACATCGAGAAGAGAGTAAAAAAAAACATAAAATAGATAATTCATTAGACATGATATGCAATTTTCTTTTGAGCTTCTATCCATTTAGTTGCTAAAAAGAAAAACACCGGGTACCCGGACTGGGTGTACCCAGGTTTTTCTATACGGATACCAGCCCGGATTTGTTTCGGAACCGGGTCGAAAAAAAATCAGCCCGAATGAACATGCCTAATTATAAAGTACTCAAGCGTTGTATACTCATTTTAAGAAAAATGAATAAATATAGAATCCACATAAAATAATTAATTTTTTAATAAAATGCATCACTCTTTATTAAAAGAAGTGTGTATTGCTTGTACAACTCAATGATTATATCTTGCATTATTTTTCTATTTTTCTTCTTTCCTTATTCCGTTGCATGTCCAGAATGCCCTACAGTCCCTCTAATACTTGGCTACGTCATTGGGCCATGCTGGAAGTCTTCACGTCTTATTCATATTTCCACTTATTCATATTTCCACTTATTCCCTGGAGTGCAGCCCTTTCGTTTCTTTTGCTGTTTTTTTTTTTTTTTCCCCTTTATTTCTTCCTTTTACGTATATTACTTATCTTTCTTTGTTACTTCTATTCCGAGACAGTCACGCACAACCATAAGCAGGCTCGATTATCGTGGAAACGCTTGTACGAACAAATTTCTTAGAAAATCTTCATCACATTATACCACAACAGAAAATCAACGGCAAGTTTTCAAATTTTATTTATCTATAGTTCCTACAAACTATCTCTATTACGGCTGCATAAATATTCTCAATGCCTTCTTGTTGAGCAAATCGACTTTTAAAACTACGAGCATCTGTTGGATATAAAACGAACTAGGTCCAATCCATTAGAAATTTATCACCAAAAGATAAGGCAACGAAGAGTTTAAGTTAAAAGAAGTTGACTCGGATACATAAGAGGTGAAAGTAACATAAAGCAAGTATGACTCAACTATTCCAAAAGAGAGAATCTCTACAGATTTGGACAGACTTCACTCGATAGAAGGACCCCTCATATTTTCTCTTCCCAAAACAAAGGTGTCTTATTCAACCTCATTCAAAAACCCTACTTTCTTCCCTTATATTAAGAAATATGTGAGAACTACGAAGTTCAATAGTATGAATGAATCACACTCAAGTATGAATGATCTGCAGGTATATGTACAGTTGGAGACTATTAACGCCATGAGAGTAAGGGCAGGTTTGGGACCTCAAACTAAACACAAAATTCTCATCTCATTTCATCTCATCATTACACCTTTTTCAAATCTTCATACAAAATATAATAAACAATTCAACTTTTTTAAATCCCAATACACATTTTTCAAATCTCAAAACAATAATAATATTAAAACTTAATATTTTAAACTTTAAAACAAAACACAAAATTCTCATCTCACCTCTCAAACCTACCCTAAATGTAAAGAGTGTTGCTGTGCAAGCTTAGGCATAAAAGTTTCTTTCAAGGATCTTCATGGTGTACTTGATAATTGGGATGACTCTGTTCATCCGGGTAGCTGGACTATGGTTACCTATTCTTCTGAGAGTCAAGCCATTTGCCAGTAATTGGTTCTTTCCATGTATTTTTTCAAATTATTTATATTTCTTTTCTTGTAAAATTTTGAATTGGCTATAAAGTTTTCAATAAAAATAAAAACAAAAGACTAAATAAAAGTTATTTAAAAAAAGTATTTTAAAAGCTTTAAAAAAAAGAAAAAGGTACAGAAAAGGCCTTAAAGAATGAAAAGTTCATTAAAAAATTGGATATCCGGTTAGAATCCGGATAATCCATATATCCAAATTTTAAAACCCGGTCATACCCGGTTATCGGTAAAGCTCATTCAAAACCAAGCAAATACACGTGCATTTACATACCCGAAAGCAGATCCAGATGTCCGAATCCATATCCGGATACACTCCCTTGACTTTTTAGCCACGTGCACTTATCTGACAGAAATCTAACAGAATTTCAACTGAAAAAAAAATTAAATATCCAGTCAAAACAAATTTGAAAGGGAAATATTCCAACTTTGCAGCAAAATAAAATTGCAAGTTTCGACACTGAAAATTTTATCATCTCCTCATTATAATTTTTTTAAATTTACACAAAAAATAATAAATAATTTAATTTTTTTAAATCTCAAAATAATATTAATATTAAAAATAATATTTTATTTAATTTTTAATTAAAATTATCTCACCACATCCGCCTATCCAAACTGCCCCCAATACAGCCAGAAAGGGAAACACCGAAACATTCGAAGAAGCAACCCATCAGTAGAGACGATGGCACAAACATGAAATTCGAACGAAAAAAGAAAGAGTAAATCTCAAACGAAAGGCAAAGTCAATTTGCATACAAGGAACGCACCGTCAAAACATAGTAATGTAATTCAATAGCGAATTACATCCTCTCCTCGAAAAAAGTATTCAAAGATCAAACAAGATATAAATAATGAAGGCTGACTCCAATTGGGCCCATTACTTCGACGAAAAAAAAAACAAGTGCAAGCGAGCAAGGGATGATCCCATGCAATCCTAGTATCCTCGGATAAAACGACTTGATCAAGAATGATGAGACGAATTTTATAGCTTGTCTTCGAACTCGGAAAGTGGGGTCATCTGCTCCTTCAATCCCTTCCTCTTGCGAATGTCTGTTACAAGCTGCGCAGCCTGTGATCCAGCTTCCAATGGATCAGATGACATCATGTCCCAGTGATCGAAGACACATTGAGGGAAAGCTTGCCCTGAGGTTGCAGCCCTCAACGTACTTGAGAATCCGAAAGATTCAATGACAGGCAGGTATGCCTTGATGTTGTAAAGAGGAGTACCAGGCCTCTGGATTTCCTCAAACACATGCCCACGTTTCTGGTTAAGAACACTGTAGATACCACCAAGTGCCTGTTCAGGAGCTTGTATCTCCACCAAGTACACAGGTTCAAGAAGCCTGGGTTTAGCAGTCAGCTGGGAAGCATATATAACCCTCCTAGCAGTTGGAATGACCTGACCACCACCTCTGTGGATGGCATCAGCGTGAAGAACCACATCACAGACTTCAAAGCAGATACCTCTCATGTTTTCTTCACACAATGCACCTTCCTTGGAAGCCCACTGAAACCCGGCCACAACAGAATCCTTAATTTCATTCAGGTACTGAACTCCCTTGCACATATCCACTACCATATTCGGGCCAGTAGTCTCCGGGCCAAAACACCAAATTTTCTTCGCAAGATCCTTATCCCAACCAAACTCCTCAGACAAGATTTTGGAACGAACTTTAGGATCATCCCTTGGACCGATACGGCCATCATCAATGGCCTCTGCAAGCCCCTCTTCCAAGGGACGTGCTTCCATGTACAAACGGTTGTGCTTGTTGGGTGACTTGCTCATCACAGTACGGGAAGACTTCTCAAGGACTGTCTCACGGAAGGATACAACAGGATCAGACTTGATAATCTCTGCACCACCCATGAAATCATCCTGCAAATCCTTCAAACAGATCTCAAGGTGGAGTTCGCCAGCACCAGCTATGATGTGCTCTCCGGACTCTTCAATAGAACAGACAACCATAGGATCCGACTTTGCCAAACGTTTCAGTCCTTCAACAAGCTTTGGAAGGTCAGATGCAACCTTGCATTGAACAGCCACACGCACGACAGGCGATACAGAGAACTTCATGGCACGGATTGGGTGTGCATCAACTTCCTTCTCATTTGTCAAAGTAGCATTCTTGGTGATATACTGATCCAACCCAACCAAGGCGACCGTGTTACCGCAAGGCACGTCCTCTACTGTTTCCTGCTTCTTCCCCATCCAGATAACAGTTCTCTGCACACTCTTAACATACAAGTCCTTCTTTTCCCCGGGCACATAGTTGGGACCCATGATTCTAACTTTCAGCCCAGTCGAGACCTTACCAGCAAACACCCGACCAAAGGCAAAGAACCTACCCTTATCAGATGCAGGAATCATTTTTGATACATAGAGCATTAGAGGGCCCTCGGGATCACAGTTTCTGATGGCATTAGCATAAATATCATCGAGGGGACCCTCATACAAGTTCTCAACACGATACTTTTGAGCCGTGCCAGGAGACGGAAGGTGAAATATCATCATTTCCAACAGGGCACTACTAGCTGGCAGCCAGGTCTGCATGACACGTTTCATCAATGCCTTTCCCATTAAATCCTTCTCCTCTGACTTCATGGTGACACCAAGTTTCTGCAACATTGGCCACAGCTTGCCCTTCTGATCATTCATGCAAATGTTGATTATCTGCTTGATAGGTTCATAGCAGAACTGAACAAAACCACGCTTGCAGGTAGGAGACCCAGTGTTCTTGCTGGTCCATTTCTTTGTAGCTGGGTCAAAGAAGTTTTCACCCCAGAGCCGTTCCATCATCTTGCCCTCATCCACTCCAAATTTGGAGGCATACATCTTGGCAAAATTGGTCAGAGTAAAAGCCCAACCGTGCAAACCAGCGGAGAAGGCAACTGTCCCCTTCTCGGGATAAACCTGAACATCACCCAAGAGGGGATCTTCGTATGTAGCCATGATGACATTTGCATTCTCAATAACCCTCTGGAATGTTTGGTAAGCCTCCTCACCATCAACCTGGAGCTCAAGGAAACACCTGTCCATTTTGTTAACAGTCAAGACAGGCCTAATCCTTTCTCCCAAGGCCTGTCGGAGTACAGTTTCTGTTTGGACACAAACACCTTCAACACAATCAACGACCACAAGGGCACCATCAGTAATGCGAAGAGCAGCTGTGACCTCCGATGAGAAGTCAACGTGCCCGGGGGAGTCAATGAGATTGATGAGGTACTCATTCCCTTTTCGCTCGCCCTTGTAGCTCTTCAGAGCCTCATCGGTCATCTCATAATAGAGAGAGATACCAGTGGATTTAATTGTGATGCCACGTTCTGCCTCATCCGCACGGGTATCCGTCATCCGGACATCACCCGCAACTTCTTGTGCAATGATACCAGCAGCAGCCACGAGAGAATCAGTAAGTGTAGACTTCCCTGAAATTTTATTTTATTAAATACATCATTAGACCAGTATCCAACAAAACATTGTAACATTATTCAATTATATGCCATGCATGAAAAAAATCATAAAACAAGAGCTTTTCTTCCATTTTTTGTGGGGTGTAGCCGGCCTGTGCAGTAGTGCACTGTATGGTCAACGCTCATCACTTGGAGGCCCCAGCAACAAGCTACTGCAGCAGGCCTTCCCCTTAAAAAATTTAATTTTGCATCATCTGGCCCAATCACATATATCAGATAAGACAAAGAGCTAGAAGCAACATTAACTGGACAACAAAGAAAAAATATTGTATAATAAGAAGTGTTCCAGTCAAACCATATAATCATAGAACAAGCAGTTACGTAACAAAAACAAGTATTGCCACCAAACACAGATTGACATCTCCATTCTCCACTGTCAGATATCACCTAAGACTTGAGGCAAACATCACCAGCTGTTTGAAAATACAAAAGGCAAGACCAACATCTCTATTAACTCTAATGTAAGTTAAAACCTCCCACTTATGGCTGCTGCAATCAACAATTATGATACCTCCTACCAACAATAACACATGAATATTCCTAGACCAGCCCTCTACTGCAGTTTAGTCATATATACAGAATATAAATTTTCATGAAAAAAACATTCAAAAACTGAAGCAATCCATTAGAGAAAATTATACGCCATGACCAAATATTAATAGAAAACCATACCATGATCAACATGCGCAATAACCGACATATTGCGGATGTTGTGTTTGTAGTCCATAATCCTCCGAAGCTCATCTGCTGTGAACTTCACCTGCAAATATTAAAATAATTATGAATTAATCAAAAACAGAAAACAGAAGAAAAATCAGCAAATAAAGAAGCCATATAAAAAAAAAAAAAATTACGTACCATCTTGGTTAGCCTTTAAATGGCACGAAAATGGAAAGGATTTGCCAAGAGGACTTCCTCCAAGAATTAAATTAACACCTGCCCACAACAACAATTTTTTCACACTTAAAACAACGAACACAGAAGAAGGAATTGATGGTCAACCCATATTACAATTTTAAGGAGGAAAAGCACATCGCTGAGAATAAGTAGCACAACAGTCGAAAGTCAGACATGTAATCGTCATCAATCACCAACCAAACAACAATTTAAAATACCGAAGCCTCTCACAACAGTTCTATTTGTTTCGAACATAAAACGTACACTCATACAAGCACACCAATACAAACTGGGTGAAAACCAAAATACGAGAACAAAAAATAGAACAGATATAATTAATCTACGCATACATCAAGTTTTAGGGGGAAAAGGCGATAGTTTATGATAATATTGTCCTTCAAGGACAACTAGCCATTATTTGAAACATACAATATGTGTGTATAAACATCCACACGTATGAAGATTATTAAACCTCACTAAAATTTATCCGCTTTATTCATCAGAGGCTTAAAATAATGACTACAGGCTGGTTTGGTTACACAAAACCAAACAATCTCACCTCATCACATCTAGTATAATTATTATAATTTTTTCGAACTCTCACGCGAAATATAACAAACACTTCAATTTTTCAAATCTCAAGATAAAAATAATATTATAATTTTATATTATAATAATATTTTATTCAACTTTCAATAAAACATCTCCAACTCGTTGAACTGCGGAACCAAAAGACGCCTACAAATCTGGAATTACAAAACCAAGACAATAAATCAAAAGGGAAAAAAGTTATAAACGATTATTCTTAATATCACGAATACCCAATCACGTTCCAGATTTCCAAATGAACGTTATATAGAAAACACAAAAAGATACAAAATTAGAAGCTCCGTCCGGGAAAACGTACAGAGCGGGAGACGTAATTTTGATGAGAGAAAACTAAACCAATATTAGTAAGGCATGAAAAAATCTGATCTGCAGGTAAGGACCGAGGAGGAAATTTACGAACCTCAGAGCTTGGGTGCAGACTACTCGGATGTAAATGGAGTGCGGGGAAGCGAGCGAGCGAGATATAAGACGTGGTCGACCACGGTTTCCTCTAGGGTTTTGTCATTGCTGGGCCGGCTGGGCTTAATTGGGCCTTGCTTTCTCCGACTTTATGTGAAGCAAGCCCCGTCATTTTAGTCTGACCCTGTCGCCGGGCAATCGTCCGAATGCACAGAAACAAACTATCACAAAGAACAATGGTAATTTACATGGTTTTTATACGTGAAGAGATGAGATAACACGAGTTGAAATAAAAATTATTTTTTAATATTATTATTATTTTAAAATTTTAAAAATTTTAAATTATTTATTATATTTTATATAAAAATTTTAAAAAAATTTAATGATTAGATAAGATGAATCTAAACCACCTTAGAAATTATCAAAAGATGACAAAATACCATTTGTTAAATTCAAAAGTATTACTTTTTAAAATAAATAAATAAATAAATATCCAAAAATCAAAAATATTTTCAAAAATGTTTTAAAAAATTAATTTGTTTCCGTTTTTTCCTTCTTTAAATTTTCATTTTTTATTTTTTTATCTTTTTTTTAAAAAAATTAATTTTTAAATTTTTGTTTATTTAGTTTTTTGGACAATTACATATTTTTTGGTAGTTTGGGAAAAATTGCAAATTAGGTAGAAGTTTGAGGGGCCTTTGTCGAAACAAATAAATAAGGGTGAGCATCGACTTAGTCGGAGTTAGATTCCCCTAAATTCGATTCCAATTCCGAATTGTGTAGGCTTCGATCTGACTCCGACTTGTCAAAACGGAATCGGATTTAGACTTTCAATTTTGGACTTTTTTAGCTTCATATATATTTAGCCCATTTTTAAAAAGAATATTTTGTGAGTTTTCAAATTTCAATTTTTTTAAAAAATTATAAACTAAAACTAAGTCATTCACTGCTAATTTACTTCTATACTAATATCTAACTTATTTTTATACTAGACTTATACTATAGTGTCTAATTACATGTTATCATACTATATTATTACATATTATTTTTAGTGTCTAATTACATGTTATTATACTATAATATTACCTATTATTATATTATACTAGTGTATAACTTACTTACAACTTATTTCTACACTAGACTTATTTGTAGTGTCTAATTACATATTATTATATTTTAGTAAATTAGTATTATATGTTAATAACTTATTATAGTAGACTTATTAGTTATTTCTATACTAGTGTCTAATTTATTTCTATACAAGACTTATATTGTAGTGTCTAATTATATGTTATTATACTTTAGTAAATTAGTATATGTGTTTTAACTTATTATACTAGACTTATTTAAATACTAGTGTCTAACTTATTTCTATACTTGATTATGTATGATAGTAATACTATGATATTTACATATACCAAACTATCAATAGTCTATTTGCATTATTGTATAAGTATATTATTTATAATAATTAGCCTATACTAGTATATTATTAAATTTAACTATATTAGTTATATAACTATGCTAGTATATATTATAAATTGTAACATCCGCTACCCACGACTAAAAATAAAATCATTTTTAGAGATCTGAGGGAGCCAGAGTACTACTATTAAAATTGATTTAAAAAATATTTTCTTATACTTGCACCAATTACAAGGATTCTATATAATAAATAAAATCATTCTTTATTAAAAATACTGAGACCATAAAAGAGAGTGTGCGGAAGAATTTACTAAAATTTCTCGAAATTTGTGCTATAAAAATTATAACTTAAAATCTATGTACATGATATAGGCCACTGTCACGCCTTCTGGACCAAGTCTCGTGCTGCAACTCTACCTTCATAAATATTATGACCTTTGGTGGTTTAACAAACATAAAAAAATTAAAATGAGTCAAAAACTCAGTAAGAAACCCATCATAACGTAAACGTACTTAACATAAGATTTTTCATAAAATATTTCATGTTGAGAATTAAAATTATGACTGTTCATAAATATGCTAACGACATGCATGACTTGAAAATATTTATGGTATAAAGAATGACTTTATTTATTATATAGAATCTTTGTTTATTATTTATAAAGAATGACTGGTCTAAATTCTTTTGACTTAAATGTATTAACTGACTTGTCTAACTAGTCAACACTCTTAGGACTTGTTTGGATTCGTAAGTGATCTCAGTTCATCTCAACTCATCTCAGCTCATCTCAGCTCATCTCACTACTATTCAGCAACTTTAACTCATAAATCTCACTACTATTCACAACTCATCTCATTATTATTCACAATCTATCTCAGCTCATCTCAGCTCATCTCAAATCATCTTAAGTCATCTTCGAATCCAAGCGTCTCCTTAATTCTATGTACGAAGTTGTACACCAGTCCCACATCCTGTGACCACAAGGGAAACCATTGATTTGATCTAATAAAATACTATGGTGGACTACGCTTGAGTTTGTAGCTTGCACATCCACCATGTTTGCATTGGTACCATGCATCTGAATGACCATCTGATTAATCTGATCTTTATCTTTCACTTGATCTTATAAAAAGCTTACGCTCCGTATGCAACGTGAGATACATAATACATACATAACTATAATATACGGAATGAAATATGATGAATGACATACTTGCATATATCATGATATGCGTGATACATTGGCTTTCAAAGAACTCGCTTTAATAATAATATATATAACTAGCTAACATGTGTTAATCCTAATTTTATGATCAAATTACTTACCTCGTAACGCTTTCTAATATTTCCAGCACAAATTTGACCACTTATAAAATAGGCAAGTAATTTTCATAAATTTCTAATTAAACAGGACTTTGTATTTAAAACCTAAAATACTAGAATAACCTATATATATATATATATATATATATATTAAAATCTTAAAATTCTCTTAACCTTAAAAGTAACCTCACTCCTCAAATACTTTGATTTTCACCTAATTTCTCCACATAATCATGCGATAATATATTTCATGTCTAAGCGTCTATTTTCTATATTATTACCATAATAATATCATCATAAATAATAAACTCTTTCATCAATACTACACTGGAAATTTGCATAATTGATAGGTCCCAATCTAAGAGGTAAAATGAATGCTACGGAATAATTCTCTTAGGGTGAGAATGAACCACAATTTTAATGAATTTTCTCTCCCCCATTCAAAATATCACTTGCCGCTTAAATAAACAAAACCCACGTAAACAATGCCGAAATACAAGAGTAGCAACAGAAAGCATAAACACACTTACTACGGAAAAGGAAATCATGCAACTGAAAGTAAATGTGCACCAACACTACGAAAAAGGAAATCATGCAACATAAAAGTAAACGTGCAGCTTGAAACTCTCTAACTGATCACCACAGCTTCTAACCCAATCCTACGCTACATGCATGCCGCGCACGTTCAAGCCTCACTCTTTGATACTTCGGTTCGGCTTTGGTTTCTCTTAGACTTACATGGCTTATCAATACTCCCCCCATTAAGTGGATCCTTGTCCTCAAGGTCCACAGTTGGGAACATTTGCGGCAACTTTTTCATCTAACCAACTGTTGGTGGAACCGAACCTGTTTGAAGGTCGTTTGCTGTTGGTATAGGTGCAGCTTCAAAAGTACCATATTGCCAATTTCGAACGAAACATCCCTCCTCAGTTGGGTGCTCTTCAGTGACATATTCACTGATAATGTTGCCGCTGCCATCATATCCTTCCAGAATGAGTAGCCGTGACCCTTGACACCGGTGACCTGTAGTAAAATGCTCATTACAATTAAAACATAGACCTTGAGCTCTCCTCTGCTGCATTTCATCCCAAGTCAGTCGTCGAACAGGAGCTGCAAGTGCAGCTAGTGATGCCCAAGTTGTTGGTGGAAGAGCTAACAGGGCTCTCACTGGTAGTGGAGGATGTCCTAACGTCCTTTGTCTCGATAGTTGGTCATCTTCGATTCATACTAAGCCGATGGCTTCCTTTAAGGTCTAAGGCTTAAATATCCGGATACCATCTGAGATGTCCATTTTTAAGCCACCCATAAATGTTCCCACAAGAGCTCTTTGCGTCCAGCCTCGTACACGATTGCCCAAGCGCTCGAATTCCCGCTGGTAATCGTGCAGAGAACCATCCTGCCTTATCCTTGAAAGAGCTTCATCAAAATCTTTGCACTTCGAAGGACCAAAGCGAGCCCAAAGTTCGTCTTCAAAATTTGCCCACAAGAAAGCACGTCCTTCTTCTCGGAATGTCTTGGCGGATCCACTGCCACCACTAGTTGGCCTTTCATTCCAAGTGGTAGGAGGCCAAAGAAACTTTCTGGGCTTCGAGAGTATTCTGGAACTCAAAAAATTGGTTCACACGATTGAACCACTCCGTCAGATCATCTCTTGAGAATTGAGGAAATTCAAGTTTTGCTGTTTTGGAGGATACAACATGTCATCCCCCATTGTGGCCTTCACGGTATTGGTTACCGTGGTTTGGAGGCTTCTGGTTTGTGAGCAATACATCAGAGAGGTGATTGATGGTTTCTTCCAAATGACGAAGCCTATTGGCCATGCCGAGCTCCATCTTGTGTAACCCATCTTGCACTCCACCGAGCCCTACCTCCAACTGCTCAATACGTTTTTTATTGGTTCCCATAAATAACCTGGCTCTAAGGCCAGTGATAGGTCCCAATCTAAGAGGTAAAATGAATGCTACGGAATAATTCTCTTAGGGCGAGAATGAACCACAATTTGAATGAATTTTCTCTCCCCCATTCATAACATCGCTTGCCGCTTAAATAAACAAAACCCACGTAAACATGCTGAAATACAAGAGTAGCAACAGAAAGCATAAACACACGTACTACGGAAAAGGAAATCATGCAACAAAAAAGTAAACGTGCACCTTGAAACTCTCTAACTGATCACCACGGCTTCTAACCGAGTCCTACACTACATGCATGCCGCGCACGTTCAAGCCTCACTCTTTGATACTTGGGTTCGGCTTTGGTTTCTCTTAGACTTACGTGGCTTATCAGTAATCTAGTTTAAAACACATCTCGTTTTATGTGTTCCACGTACAAATTGTATAAAAAAGGCTAGCTTACTCCCCGAGGCAGTGGGTACATAGTCGAGCGTTGGCCGTGTGCTTCCGATGAGGATGAGCAGTAACATGGTTGGGGCGTGATGGTGGTTTCACAGTGGCTCAAGACTGGATAGACTAGGAGTTGGCTAGAGAGAGAAATAGGAGAGAGTGAGTGAGAGAGAGAGAGAGAGAGAGAGAAAAAAAAAAGAAACTGAGGGATAGAGAAAGTCTCACGTATGAGGCAATGTGTGGGCTGGTGTTTGACGGTGAAGACCTGTTCTCCAGAATCCTCTGTTGCTGCTGGCAGTGGCATCATGGCCACACTGTTGCAAGGCATGGGTCATGGCTCTTGATTTGGCTTGCTATGGAGGTGCTCTAATTCGACTCGCCTAAAGTACAGGTCTTTGTGCATGAGTTGAGCGGTGCACCTTGGCTGTTTCCAGGGTGGTTAGAGGCAGAGGGAACAGCTCCGGTTAGGGTATAAAATATAGGGCAGGTATCCACTAGTTGTTGCTTTATGATTTACGGTCATGGGGCTAGTCTCCATCCATTTTTACGGGAAGGTGGTTTCTGATGGTGTGGTTTGTTTGGTATATGGGTGCTGCTGGTCTTGGGCAACAGAGAGGTTGGAGGCTTCGGGGTGCTAGTGCACGGTTAGTGGTGTAAAACAGGGTTGCTCGTACAGTCAGTTTCACAATTCGTGCACTGCGGAAGGTTGGGCTTCTCATTTTGCTTTCTAGCCGTCGACATGGGGTGGTGCTCAAAGAGGTTTAGCGCGGGAGGGATGCTCTTGAGCCTGGTGCGGCAATGACTATAGCTTGGAAGGAGGCTGTTAGATGGAGGGGTGCCCATGTGGGGCTGACCCCCTCCTTTGCTGCATTGTAACGCATAGCTTATTTGCTTGTAAAGCATGGCTTAAAGCCATGCATTACTGCTATTTAATTTGGCAATTGAAGGTTGGTCAGTCGTGTGTAGGTGGACTATATATAGTCCTCCTCAATTGGTTTTTGGATCCATCTGAAATACACAAAAAGCTCTCTTTTTTTTTTTGTTCTCTCTTGATAAAATATTTAGGCTGTGGATTTGTTAAGCGTTACTCTAGTTCTATATTATGTAGTACACTTCGCCACGAACAAGAAACACTTGAGATTTGTCAATCTGGAAAAACTTATGGAGCAACTATATAAGTTGTGCTTGAGGTATTTTTCCGCTGTACTTTCTAATATTGGTATCAGAGGAAGGTTAATAGTTGCTTCCAATTTATTTTTTTTCTTGCATTTGCTTGAAATCTCGATGCCATTTTTTTTTTTTTGCACTTTCTTTTTTAAAAGCCTCGTGCGCACCAGTGGTATTGCCCAAGTTTTTTTTAAACTATTTTTTTAAGCCACCATGGTTGAGCACTGTAGTGGTGCTGCGAGCACCAACCCAGTGGTGCAGCATGCACCTCACTAGTGCCAGTGCCACCCTGGTGGCTCTGCAAGCACCACAAGGGTGCTGTGCGCACCACGGAGGTGCTATGCACACCAGCTAGGTGCTGCACGCACCACCGTGGTGCAACGCACACCAATGAGGTGGTGCAACACCACCCGACTGCTTGGAGTTGTCATTCCGGCGATGGAAGCAGCTGAAGGTTGGGCCATTCGGTCCTTCTGTGTTTGTTTAAAAAAAATGGTTTGGGCCTTTGTTTTCAAAGCCCAACACTGTTTGAACCCATTTTTTTTAACACAAAATAAAAAGAAGGGGATGAAAATGGCACCCCTGGGACTCAAACCCAGGACCACCGGTCAAAGCAGCGCACACCACAGGATTGCGACTTACCTTTGGTTTAGGTGGGGATTGTAAATGTATTTATTATACATTTATTTTGTTTTATAAAAAGAATAAAAGAATTTTTGTATATTTAATATATGCTTAGATATATTGTTATATTATATGTGATATTTTATTTAATGTTTTAGATTAAATGTGATTACATGTGAATATATGGTTATATTCGTTCTATTTTTTTTTTAATTTCATATTGTTATATTACATGTGATCTTTTATTTAATTTTTTTTAGATTAAATGTGATTACATGTATGTATGAATTGAATATGTGGATATGTGATTATTTTATCATTTATGAATGTTAGGCTTGAATGTTTAGACATTAGTCTTCATTTCTTTTAATGATAAAAAAAAAAAAACTCCCACTAAGTAGTCTTAGTTAGAATTGTCAGTGTAAATGATAGCCTGAAAGAATTGCAATGACCCTAGTAAGAACTGTATATGTACTGTATAACCAAAAGATCATGGTGGCCCTAGTAAGAACTGTAAATGCACTGATGGAACAAGAAAAATGGACTGTAATGGTCTTATATGAACCATCTTTGTAAACTGGCTCAACAGGTTGTTGTGGTTGGAGTAGCTGTCCTTGTAGACTGGCCCAAAATGTTACTGCGATTTTAATAGGATATGTTTTTACATGTGACTAGGGCTATATGACTACTTAAGATAGTGGGAGTATGATTGAGATTTATGATGATTAATTCTCCCATATTTGTTTTAATTTTGCACCGGAATCAGGTTAGAAATTTAATAATTGGATATTGTGGCGCAAGAGATGATTCTGAAGCCTAGCAATTTTTTTTATCTTGTAACATGTCTAAATTATTCTTTTTCTAGCTTGGATGGACGCATTTGATTTCTTAGGTGTGTGTGTAATATCCCTTCTTTGCATATTGTAGTGAAATGGCATCTAAGAGTATAGTTGCCGATTTAAACAAATGGGAGAAATTGGATGGGAAGAACTACAACATTTGGCATCGCAAGATCCAATATGTCTTAGATAAGCAAGAGGTCTTGGAGGCCTTATCTCACTCCCTTACTGTGCCCAGGAAAGGGAACTCGGAATAACACAAGATAGATCAACTAGCATATACTCAATGGGCTAAGAAAAATCGGTGCACATGCATTATAATGTTAAGCAGCATGCACAATGATCTAATGTGTGAGTTCAAGATCTATGACACTGCCAAAAGCATGTGAGAGGCTTCTAAGTTGAAGTTTGGTGGAATTTCAGCCACTAGGTTGCATGGATTAACCATGAGATTTGACTCCTATAAGATGCGCTTTGACCACACGATGAAGCAGCATCTTAGGATAATGTTGACCATGATCCGCGAACTTAAGTCGGCAGGAAACAACCTGACTAATGAATAGCAAGTCCAGGCAGTGATAAGATCACTACCGAATTCTTGGGAGAATATGAGCCATAACCTGACGCATAAAGAGAATATCAAAGACTTTGATGATGTCTCGCGTCACATGGAATTGGAAGCTGAGCGCCTAGAAGCTGCTAAGCCCAATCATACGACTTATGTGGATGATTCTGGTTCGCGCAAGGCATCAAGGCCTAAGCGCAAGAAGTCCAAGAATGGGGTAGCTGCTAAACAAATTAAAAATGTGTCAGGAACTTCTCAGCGCAGCAAGAGGGGCAAGCGCGGGAACAAGTCAAAATTAGAGTGCTTCAACTGTGGAAAGAATGATCACTTCGCTCGTGACTACACTAAGCCAAAGATGGTACACTCTGACTTTTCTCGCTATTTTTGTAATTAGTCATGTGATGGTTGCTTACTCCTATCTTGTGTGATCTGTTGATTCAGGAGGTACACTAAGCCAAAGAAGGTACACTCTGACTTTTCTTGCATTATTTTTGTAACTAGTCATGTGATGGTTGCTTACTCCTATCCTGTGTGAACTGTTGATTCAGGACCGACTGAACAGATAGTACGAGATAGAGTCGGATTTGTGGAGCACCGTCGGATTCCAGCTAGGAGTTGTGATATCAAGGTGGGGAATGGAGCTAGCGTGGAGGTGCGGGACTTGGTACCTACAAGCTGGACTTGCGGGGTGTCCACACTCTTTTCCTCCTCCACAATGTGCTATACGCTCCCGAGATCCGACGAAACTTACTTTCTATAGTCAATCTATTAAGATTTGGTTTTCAAATTGTATTTGAAAACAATTATGTTTCCTTTTATTTGGGCCATGTGTTTTATGGTAATGCTTTTCTTCAAAACGATTTTATGATATTGGATTTAGATTATTCAAATATAAATGAGTCAATTGATTTTCTTTCTACATTTGATAATTTGGATTCATATAAATGGCATGCTAGGCTTGGCCATTTGGGCAAGATAGAAGGACTCGGTTAGCTAGAGAATGCCTGATAGGTAATCTCGCTAAGGTCATCTTACCCACATGTAAACATTGTCTAATGAGAAAAGCTAAGAGAAAACCTTTGGAAAAGTCACTAGGGCATCTTTTCCACTGTAATTAGTCCACTGAGATATCTACGGTCTAATGAGTGTGAGGGCAAGACACAGAGGTGTCTAGTTCATCACATTTATAGATGATTTTTTGTGTTATGGTCATGTCTACTTAATCTCCCATAAGTCTGAAGCATTGGAATGGTTTAGGCGATATCTAAAAATGGTTGAGAATCAGTTAGACAAGAGTTTAAAAACTCTAAGAACTGACCAAGAATAAGAATATATCTTTGAGCAATTTAAAAGACTTTGTGATGAAAAAAGAATCAAAAGACAGTTGACGATGCCGAGTACGCCGCAGCAAAATGGCATGGCGGAAATGAGAAATCGAACACTGCTTGAGATGGTTAGATCAATGATGGCGCAAGAAACCTACCAATTTCTTTTTGGGAGGATGCACTTTTGACTGCTGTCTACATTCTTAACCGAGTGCCCTCTAAATCAGTAACTTCCACCCCATATGAACTATGGACCGGCAAGAAACCCAATTTGAGTAACTTGCGGCCATGGGATTCAACGGATTTTTTTCACAATCTTTCTCATTAGTATGGGAAGTTAGGCCCTAGTGGGAAAAAATGTATCTTTATAAGGTACTCGGAACACTCTAAAGGGTATGTGTTAATAGGTGAACAATTTGATGGAAGTGTGACTGAGATTGAGTCACGAGATGTGGATTTCATTGAAGATGAGTTTCCAAGTAGAGGTGAGGTTGATAGGAATTTAGAACTTCATGAGATTGTGAAACAAAAGGAAAGTGCTCCAAGGAGTTTAGTTGAGAACAAGGAAGAAATTCTTCAAGCTCTTATAAATTATAAAAATAACTTGAATCCGAGTGGGAGCACACCACTTGTCAATCAATCACAACAATCTTAGCCATATAAAAGCACACGTAAAAGTATTCACCGTCATCGTTTTGAGATTAAAGAAGACGCTTTTATGGTAGCTCCGCATGATGATGGCGAGCCTAGGACAATTCATGAGACTCTCTCATCTTCTACTAAAGATGAGTGGATGAAAGCACTTAATGATGAGATGGAGTCTATGAAGACTAATCGAGTCTGGGATCTGGTTGATCTACCGACAGAGCGTAAGGCTATTGGGAACAAATGGATTCTTAAGGTCAAATGCAAGTCGGATGGATCAATAGATAAGTATAAAACTTGCTTAGTGCCGAAAGGATATACCCAACAAGAGGGTATAGACTATGAGGAAACATTTTCACCAGTGGTGAGGTTTGCCTTAATTCGCCTGATTCTAGCTATAGTAGCAAACATGGATTTGGAATTCTACCAAATGGATGTTAAGACAACATTTCTCAATAGAGAACTAGATGAGGAAATCTATATGGATCAACCAAAGGATTTTGTGGTCAAAGGTCAAGAGCGCAAAGTGTGCAAGCTCAAACGATCTATATATGGCCTAAAGTAATCATATAAACAATGGTACCTCAGATTCCATCGAGTCATTCTCTCGAATGTGTTTACGATGATCACAAAGGACCATTGTGTCTATGTCAAAAGGTCCAAGAAGAGTTTCATTATATTGTCATTGTATGTTAACAACATACTACTAGCTGGAAATGATAAAGGGTTGATAGTCACCATAAAAGAGTGGTTATCCTTCAATTTTGAGATGAATGATATGGGTGAGACATAATACATTCTGGGAGTTAAGATCAACAGAGATCGCTCAAAGAGACTTTTGTGTTTGTCCCAATAGACTTATATAAAGAAAGTTCTCGAGTGCTTCCTAATGAGTAGATGTAAACCCATTGACACATATGTTGCAAGAAGCGAGAACTTGTCCAAAGAGTTGTGTCCTAAGACTCAAAGAGAAAAGGAAAAGATGGCTCGTGTCTCTTATGCTAATGTTGTGGGTAGTCTGATGTATACAATATTATATACTCGGCCTGACATATGCTATGCAGCTGGCTTAGTGAGTAGATTCCAATCAAACCCCGAACTGGCTCACTGGAAAGCAGTCAATAGGATTATGTGATATCTCAATGGAACTGCGGACTATGTGTTGTGCTATCATGGTTCAAATTTGCAGCTAAGAGGTAACAATGATGCCGACTGGGGCAGTGACCTAGATGAGCACAAATCAACTACTGGGTATGTCTTTCTGCTCAACAAAGGTACCATTACATGGAGCAACAAGAAACAACCATGTATAGCTTTATCTACCATTGAGGCAGAATACATAGCTTGTCCTGCAGCAATTCAATAAGTTATTTGGTTACGGAGGTTCCTCAAACATTTAGACATTGACACGGATACTTCAGATCCAGTGACGATATTCTACGATAGCATGGCAGCTCTCGCATATGCTAATGACTCAAAATATCATGGAAGAACTAAACACATAGATATCAGATATCACTACATCAGAGACATGGTAGCGCAAAAGAAAGTGGTTCTGAAACACCTTTCTATGAGTCGCATGGTTGTTGATCCCTTAACAAAGCCTATTGCAAGAGATGTCTTTAAGGATCATGTTAAGAATCTAAGACTGCGTAGACTGTAAATATAATTTGTGTTTCAAATGACATTGAGATGTAACATTTCCTTTGGGATATTAATACAATATGATTCAGTTCTTGTCTTTATCGTATTGTTTTTTCTAATACACACACAAGATATATCAACAGGCTTAGATTGGCTCACTCACACGAGCGATCGCCTCTAGCGCTTGAGTAGCGAGTAGAGATGAGACATTTTGTCCCTAGGTACTTATCCAAAGGGATAAGTTGGTTGACACAAAGTTATGTCACCTTAGTGGGAGCTAAGATGAGGTCCATTGAGAGGACTATGCATGGGTTACCCCACCATCCAAGTAGCCTATAGTTAGCCAGAATGCGAAATCCTCTTTGATGCATTAAAGGCGAGCAAATGGAGGAACTCGGGTTAGACGCTTAAGGAGCGGCTAGACTAAGATCTGTACGGTGTTGATATAGACATATGCTATTTGAGAAAGAGAAATTCACCGTAGCATGTGTTTCATACTACATGTACTTATACGACCATATGAATAAGTGAGTAAAAGGTTCCCTTCTTTCTCATTGTGTGAGTCTCATTTTTTTAAAAATGTCATTTACTTTTGACTATGTCATGAGATGGAGGTTGTGATGTCTGCTACTTTTGCATCCTGTTTATGGACATGATTGATATGGTCTAAAGAGGCATTGCTGGAAAAGTGGTTCGACCAAAATTGAGTAATATGAGTGCAAAGGGAAAACTTTTCGATATCATATCTTCAATAGTATTTGCTGATGTTAAACTATGATGCTACATCTTGGTAGTGGCTAAAGATTGTGAACACATTAAAATGATTTGGAAGTAATCAAGCATTGTTCTGAGTTTTTTAACACAAGAGGGATCGAAAATACTTAATCTTGATGCAATCGAATGAGTCTAGGACATGACCAGACACTTTAGGGATGTTACTATGCTGATCTTCTCTATGAGAGATTTGGTGTATGTACTCTCACCTTTCTACAGATGTACTTGGTGGTCGCATGGCCTATTTACTTGTATGAACAAGATTGAGAACATTAGAGAGATGCAGACCTGGGGTCATGCTCACTGTGTGCGAGTGAGAGATGTTAGATGGTGGGGTGCCCATGTGAGGCTAACCCCCTCCTTTACTGCATTGTAACGCATGGCTTTAAAACATGTGTTATTTGCTTGTAACGCATGCCATTTAATTTGGCAATTGAAGGCTGGCCTTTAAGGCCAACCGTGTGTAGGTGGACTATATATTGTCCTCTTCAATTGGTTTTTGGATCCATCTGAAATACACAAAAAGCTCTATCTCTTTTTGTTCTCTCTTGATAAAATATTTAGGTTGTGGATTTGTTAAGTGTTACTCTAGTTCCATACCATGTAGTACACTTCGCCACTAAGAGGAAACGCTTACGATTTGTCAATCTGGAGAAACTTGTAGAGCAACTATCTAAGCTGTGCTTAAGGTATTTTTCTGCTGTGCTTTCTAACAGAGGCAAACGGAACCCTACACCTAGGGGAGGATGATCACGTGCATGAAAGGGGATGGTTGGGGAAGAAAAGGACTTGCGACAACTGCACTTAGACGAAGTGCTACCGTCTGGGAGAATAACGGAAGGTGTATATATATATATATATATATAGAGAGAGAGAGAGAGAGAGAGAGAGAGAGAGAGAGAAGTTGGGAGAGGGTAGTGTTCAAGTTGGACTCAATTTAAGAAATTTAACGTGAATATGTTGTAGAGTTGTATAAGGGAGAATTCTATTGGGGCGTGAAAGCTAGTAGGAAGTGGAGACATGCATGACTTAGGTACCGTTTGAATAGTGAGTTGAAATGAGATGAGTTGAGATGAAAGTTGAAAGTTGAATAAAATATTTTTAGAATATTATTTTTTAATATTATTATTGTTTTGGGATTTGAAAAAGTTTGAATTGTTTTTTATATTATGTTGAAAATTTAAAAAATTTATAATAATGAGATGAGATAAGATGAAACACTACTTATATCTAAACGGGACCTTAGAGTCATAGAGAAACTGGCATTTGGCTCAACGAGTTTGGGTTAATTTCATGGGCTAACAATTTAGTAATTATATCGAGTCTGGTCTTGAGTCCTATATATGCCCAATTCATCCAATAAATATTTTTGGGTTTTTAAAACCAATTATTGGTCCAATAAAACTTTCCTTAGAATTATTATTGGACTGGGTCGTTACATAAATATATAGATAAATACATATTTTTATAACATATATACAATATCGAAGACGAATTCAGAGTCGAAGTCAGAGTCGTAGGGCAAAGTTGGAGTCAGATCAAGTCGAAGTTGGAGTCGATCCAGCGACACCTCCGACTCCAACTGAAAAATTAAAAAAAAAAATCTGACTCCGACTTTGTTTCAACGAAGTCGGAGCGAAGCTAGATTCAGAGTAAGATATTTAGATTTTTGCTCCGCCATAGAAATAATGAATGTTTAATTATTCACATTATCTTTTTAACGCTAGAAGATGGTGCTAGAGTAAACCTCAGCCCATCCGTTAAACAACTAATCCATGCATGAAATAGAATGAACAAATTGTGAGGGATAAGATCTTGATTGCCAGGTGGAATATCTTGGCCAAGTTTGATAATGAAAAACATAAAAAATATTAGAGAATTTAAAAAAAAAAAAAATTATTTATATTGAGTTTCGGAAATTAAAAAGAGAAAAATTTTAAATATTTTTTAAATAAATATTGCTTTGAAGTTCATGAAACTTGATAAATAAAGTTGAAAGTTATCTGAATATAATTTTTTAATATAATTTTTTGATTTAGAATTTATAAAAGTTGTATTGATTTTTTTATTTGGATATAATTAGTTAAGTAATGATTAGATTAAAAGAAAAAAAGTTTGAAATAGAAACTTTCACAATACAATTTGGAAGTTAAGAATGAGATGTAATGTCATTTGGACTAAAAGATGCTTCCTCAAGATTTCCAAAATATAATTAATGTTATATTTACTTAATTTAATCACTTTTTTATTATTTACATAGATGATGTGCTCATCTTGTCAAAGTTGATAGAAGAATACTATAAATACCTTAATACATTCTTTAGTAAAACAAAATGTATTAGTGATATTTGTGCCACTAAAATAGCTAGGACACATTGTTTTTTAAGGAAAAATTACATCAATAGAAAAAGGCGATTTAATTTGCAAATAAATTTCTAAATGAAATAAAAGATATAAATTAGTTACAAAGGTTCTTAGGAACTCTAAACTATGTTTCTAAATTTTTACCAAGATTTAACGAAAATATGCAATCCTTTATTTAGCAGACTAGAGAAAAATCCACCACTATAGACACAACAACATATAAAGAAGCATGCTAAACAATTACCGTGTCTAAGTTGCCTTCACCCAATAGCTATAAAATAGTGGAAATGGATGCTTCTAAATTAGGATATGGAGGAATACTCAAACAAAACACAGATGATCAAAAAAAAAAATTCTTAACTTTCATTTTGGCACCGGGAATTAGGCAAAATTAAATAGTAATGTTACATACAGTCGTGGAGTGTGCAAATATTACACAATCTTTATGAAAAAAATGGAGTTCACTATTAAAAAATTAGAGCTCCGCGCTCGCACTTTATGCGGTCGAGTCCACCTCCCGCACCATTCGAGCTTCGCGCTCATGCTTTACGCGGTCGAGTCCACTCTCTCACCATTCGAGCTCCGCGCTAGCGCTATTACGCGGTCGAGTCCATTCTCGCACCATTCGAGCTCCACACTCGCACTATTACGCAGTCGAGTTCTCTCTCGCACCATTCGAGCGCTCACAACATACACGTACTCATTAAAACGCTGGATATCAGTTCGCAAACCCGTTCACCTTCCACGTACCCGCCCAGGTTAGAAATACGCTAAAAGAGATTAAGGAAATAGAAGAGAAATAAACTGAGGAAATAGGAGCGAAAAGAAATTGAGGAAATATGAGCGAATAAGAGACTGAGGAAATAGGAGCGAAAATAAACTGAGGAAATAGGAGCGAAAATAAATTAAGGAAATAGGAGCGAATAAGAGATTAAGGAAATAGAAGAGAAATAAACTGAGAAAATATGAGCAAAAATAAATTGAGGAAATAAGAGTGAATAAGAGACTGGGGAAATAGAAGCGAATAAGAGATTAAAGAAATAGAAGCGAAAGAAGCTGAGGGAATAGGAACACAATAATTTTTCTTTATAATTTTCAGTCCCAAAATGGTGCTAAAAATTTGCGAGCTTCTATGAGGGAAAAAATTACACTAGCTCATAAATTGGGTCCAGCCCATCCAGATATTACTAAGGACAAAAAAGGGAGACCATGAAGAGATAAGAAGGGACATGAGTGAGATGTGAGGGCTGCACATGTCAGGGGGATAGGAGGACAAGAGAGATATTAGGGCTGTAAAGTGGCAGAGGGTCAGAAGAGGAAAGAAGAGTGTTCACGCAATGGAGATCTCCCAACTCATGACATCCTGACATGTACAGTAGGGGGTCAGGCAAGCCTATAAAAGGAGAGATCCAGACAACATAAAAGAGGTGGTTTTTAGTGATTAGAGCCTGATAAAATAGTGAGATCGAAACGATGAACAGACGGATCAATAGGGAATCAATGGAAATATATTGAGGAATAGTTACAACCTTCTCTGTACAGTGAGACATGAGGATCCATGAGTGATTGTAAATAGATATATATTATATTGGAGACTTCCCTCCCCAAACCCCATGGATGTAGGCATATTGTCGAACCACGTAAATCTTGGTATCATCTATTTTTACTTTCACATCATTTATTTTCTATTCGCCGCCATAGACATACGAAATGCCACCGTATAGCCGTATTGGAACACTGTTGGGGGCTCCAAATAATTCACCTCGTATACCGGGGGTGTGAAGTTGCCTAGGCCCGCGAAACACAACACCAACAGTAAGCATTTTAGAACAACTTGTATTGTTGGATGTTTGGGCAACATATTCTTTTGAAATTGGTAGAACTATGTATGGGTTTGGAAGTTTAAGTGCCTATGTAGGAGCATATGCGTTGTTTTGAAGGATAGAGAGTTTGATTTATTAAGAAAATAAGGAATACATGGGCAACTCGTTTAAACGCTTAGAAATAAATATAGTATAATTGAGAGATTTTTCTTGAACTACTTAGGGATTATACAGGTTGACTAATTACTAGACTTAGAAATACTATACTTGAAATGCTAAGCGACAGTGGCCTTACAAAAGAGAAGACAATAAGTTTTATAAACTCCAATTATTTCCTCCAACAAAGTCAATCCCAAAAGACAAGATTCAAGCGCAACACAAAAGCAAATAAAAGGCTAGCTAGCTAAATGCCACAACAACATAGATTCACGTCCAAAACAAAAGCAAACAAAACTTAATAAGGGAAGGAATATAGAAGACTGAACTCTAATGCCTTGTAGTAATTCTAGTTCAATCCTTATAGCATTTGTGGCTTGGAGCTTGAGATGGCTAGTAGTGAGGAGGGACGAGAATGATGTCATCAGAGGGCTGGTTTGATGTGCAGCAACTAACATAGGTGTTTAGGTGCTAGAATCTAATAAAACTGGAGGAATATGAGGCAAGAATAAAAAATAAATTTGCCTAAAGTGATAGGTGTGTAACAGGCTGTCGAAGAGAGATGGAGCTGGTTTGATGCAAGAGACTTATGGCTCATGCACACACTGATTTATAATGGTTTGACATACCATCTTACACAATGCTAGATTTCAAACCAAATTTTAAGAGAAAAAAAGAAAGCATGCATATTAGAGACATAATCCAAAATATAGACTTAGAAACATGAGGAAGCAAATTCAAAAGCCTACTAAAGCTGAACCTATGTGAACAAATAAAAATTACAACAAGAAATAAAGAAAATTACAAGCTGAACCTAGATAGGCTGGCATTTGCAATGATTGTTGTCTTTAAGCTTCTACCCAAAGAACACAGCATTGACAATGATAGTAACATATGAGCTTTTTAATATAAGGACCCTACATTCACAAATTTTTTTTATAAGAGTACCCTACATTCACAATGATAGTCTGATAATTTTCAATACTAATTTTCAAAATACTAACACGTACCAGAACACAATCATTTCAAGCAAACCTAATTGCAAAGTAGCATATAAAGTGATAAAACTTGTTACATAGCAAATTAACAAAACTAAAAATCATTTGAGCAAAGTCTAGCATCACCACATTATGCACAAGATCAAGCAAAGTCTAGCATCATTCAAGCAAACTATAATGTGGCATGCTATTTGTAGACAAAGTCATAGTAACCAGTAAGGGATCCTACATAATCCAAAATCAAACTTTGTTTTTTCACCCTTCATCCTTTGACAACAAAATAGATTAATCGAAAACACCCACAAGTGGTAAACCAAAAATCACAACAAAAACACAAATCAAACTCTTCTTTCTCATCTTCACCTTCATTTCCAATAATCACACTTGATCTTACATCAACCCCATCCTCTTCCTCATCTCATTTCAATAACGCTAATTCCTCAAACTATCCTCGAAGGTATTCTCCAGCAAGTCTCAACTTCAATTCTTCTGAATCTAACACAACTTCTTGGGCCAATGGATTCCTTAATGCTACAATATTTATAACCGCATAAATTTTTTGCATACATCTTGGGTTACACCATTCAAGTTTCTGTGGACTACATCAAACTTTTTTTTTTATCTTATGCAACTATAGTTACAATAAGTTCTTAATGCATACAGAAAAATAAAACCTTATTATAATTAGTAATGAAATGTAGAAATCAAACATTGAGAGGGAGTACTATACCTGGGTGAAAATCAGAGAGGAAGGATGAGACTTCCTTGAAGCTACCTTCTGAGGAGTTGGGTTGTCAACGTTGAGGGCCTCGGTTGGGTCTCATGGTGGAAAGTTAACAGCGAGGGAGGGACGGCATTGTCGACTTGAGGGAGGCGTTGGGGGTGAGTGTTGGTTGATCGGCGTAGGGGAAAGTGAAAGATGGATGCAGAGGAGCTATGGGCGACCATGGTGTCATGCCATGGAGGTGGCAGCGGCGAAGCCCCAGTCTGGAGAGAGAGAGAGACAGAGAAGAGAATAGAAGGGAGAGAGATTTGAGAGAGGGATGAGTGGCATCGCGTGGTGGTGGCGGTTGAGAGAGAGAGGGAGTTTTTGTTTTTGTTTTTTTTTTTCGGGGATACGACGCCCTGAGGAGGGGAGAGAGAAGAGTAAGGGAGGGAATTAGGGATCTAAGTGATCTAAGGGTGGAGATTAAAAATAACTGTGGCTCAGGAGATTTCAAACAAATTCTTATTTGAGGTGACATTAAGTCGTTGCAAAAAGGAAGTTTGTTTTCCCTAAGCTTGAGATTTCAGGTATTGATACGGTAGAATTTTTACAGCAACACCAAGTTGCCTCAAAAAGTGACTTTTCCTCACAAATTTTCGATCGCCAAATGTGATTTCATGGTAAAATGTTATTTTTTTCCATGTTATTTGTAACCTCATGAAAGTATTTTCCACCAACTTATGTCTTGCGAAATAGGCAAATTTGTTGTAGTACACATTGTAAAAGGCCTGGCAAATACATCACAACGTGAGGTAGAGATAAATGCCTCGCCTCATGGGAGGCGAGCTAGAAAAGTCACTCGCTGTGAAGGTGAGAATGAGGAGCTAAAGAGGAAGTGGCTTTAATGAGACAAGAGCTACTCACCCAAGGCGAGCAACGGTCTAGGGCAAACTGGAGTGGCAGTGATGTACGTAGAAGTCCATACTCCACCAGAAGGATCACATCAAGAGTGGGCCCATTGAAGGGGTTACAACTTGAGAAGTCATAACATCTAAACCTAAAGGTAAGGCCCGACGTCACGTGGGAAAGTCCTCGTTCAAGGAAGGACTGAGGAGTTTGCATACCGTAAAGAGGTACAGACCATGCCCTAGACGTCTGTCTCTATCATCATATAGTGTGATAACAATCCCTACCTATAAAAAGGATTTGGACATGGGACAAAATCTCACTTTTGAGATCCTAAGCAAGTAAAATCTTGTGGAGCTGGATTCTTCAAAGGAGGCAAGGAAGGAGCGACACAACGAAGTAGCGAACCCGACACTGTGAGGTAAGTTATCTTTAAAATAGAACTAGAGAATGTGAGATGAATGTTGTATGTAAGAGGCATTTGCATATTCTATAATCATTCCCCTTTTCTAAGCATGAATAAATATGTTTTACTTATTATGTTTATCTTATGTTCATTTCTTGTTTTTCAAAACTTTAAATGTGTTTTGTTGTTTTCACTGATTCATAATCCCAGTGTGAATATCTATATCTCTATGTGGGTAAGTGTACCCTGCATCAATAATCATGGGACGAGACAAAGTTCCCCAGAAATTTCATGTGAGATGTTGCCACGAGCTTTAAATGGGTAGAGGGATTTCCCGTGAATGATTGGGGTGGGGCGGTATCGTGTTGGTCTCATCTAATAGTCAGGATGTAAACTCTCACAGCCTATCATGTGTTAGTGTCTTCGAGTTGGTTGGCCGGGTAGACGTTGGCTTGCACCATGTTATCTCTGTGTAGAGTTGACCTGTGTTAGGAACCAGACGAGTTGGCTTGCACCATGTTGATCAGGTAGAAGGGAATTCCCCGATGTTGAATGGTGGAGCAGCTCATCCCCTATTTGCCTATTAGGCAACGTATGTCTGTGTGATGTTTATTTATGTGATGATTATCTTTGCGATAGAAATTGTGCCTTTGGAACCAATATGATTTTATGGGTTTAAATCTACTGGAGTGAATGGTGGTTTCTTGCCTAAATAATATCTTTGCTTTAAAGTACGTTGCGTAAGAGGGTAACTCCTCGGAGTGTGATTCCTCACCATGCTTATATATATATATATATATTGTTGTTGTTTCGCTAAGAGGGTGATTCTTTGCCATGTTTACAGACCCATGTGTCTAGCCTCAAAAGGTGGTTCGTCGTCAAAGCGTACACCCATGTGTCCTTTCACTATTTACATTAATTGTTCATTGCATCTTCAGAAGCATTATCCCTCATTAGCATTTTTGTCATAGCCGCCTAACCTACCTATGGTTTTATAGACTTTGATGCAGAGTTAGAACCAAGAGTGATGCCCGAGAAGAAGAGTCGATCCTACCCAAACCTTGAGGATGGAGGCTTGTCTTTGTCGTAGGAGTCATGCATCATTTTGAGTTGTACTTCTTTTTTTTTTTTAAAAAAGGGCAATCAATTGTATTTAGTTTGTCGCCTATTGGGCGACGAACATACTATTTGGGTTGTAGGTAACTTTAAGTAATATTTACAAGGAATGATAGTGAATAATTCTAACATCGTGTTTTAGACTTCCGGTATTGTAATGGTCTAGTTGCCAACTAAACCTCTATCTTTTCCGCTATGATCTTATATCTGTAACCAACATGTGCACTTTCATCTAGATGAGGCACACCTAACCCTAACAAATCTTGGGTGTTGACCACTTTGTTGGTACCCTTGGCACCCTTGGCACCACGAAACCTCATCGGGACCTTTACATGAGAGACAGCGCACCACATATACAAATAGTTTTAAAAGCGAAATTTTTACTTGAAGATGTTTAGAAACTTTTATAAATGGTTTTCATCATTTATTTAGGTTCTGGGTGGTAATTGGTGTATCCATACAAGTGGATTTAATTAATCTAGTATTTTTATTAAACCGTTATGGACACTTTTATTTTATTAAACATGTTATGAAATGTTATTGCTCAGAAAATTTATTTACATTGCATAATAAATGTTAGAACATTTCATGGAAAATTAGTATCTTATGAAATGTGTAACTTGAGTCTATAAGAAAATAATGGTTTCATGGCATAGAATTTTACATATGTTGTAATGGCATATTCATAGAAGATTTTTTTTGTTGGAAACTTCATGTGATTTATGGTATAGTTATATTTAAATGAAAAAAATGTGCTACATTCTATAGAATTAATCGTATGATATAATCTATGATGTTTATAATTTTATTATGATACCATTACTATATTCAAAGGACTTTGAGAAGTTGTAGACGTACACATGAAAAATGTATAAGGAGGATAACTACAGTGAAGGGCACTAAAGTTGTAAATATCTCATGAACATGGAATTATTGCATAAAATATAAAGCTTTTGATCAAGTGCCATGACCCAAAGCTCGAATGAGGAATTATTCTTGTGGAACTCATGTATCCACTCTGGAGTGATTAAGAATAGGGTAGAATTCCTCGAGTTGATGATGAACAATCAACGTCACGGTAGATGTTTGTAATGGCCTTGAGACATATGGAGCCTTCATGTTGGCGGGGGCTAGAGAGACTTAAGGTGAAGGGAATTTTGCGAAGCCTTAAGTATTCTTGAGACGAAGTCACATCGGCGAATGTTACTCGAATGTGTGATGAAGAGAGTCAAGCGTATACACGATTATGAGAGAGACCGTGGGGTTACGATTAACAAAAATAAAATCTAATGTTTAAAGATACAGAGATTTTAAAGAAAGCGAAAAAAAAAATCTTAAGATGTGCATTATCATACACATTTATTAGCATATTTTGTTAATATCTGTCATAACATAATTGTCATGAGCTTAATTCTAGGGATAACTTACTGAGATTTTTATAATCTCACCATAGTAATTCCACTAAAGTCTCTCTCATCGAAACCTTAAATTTTAATGCAAAACAGGTGGAACTGGACCAAATAGAAGAGCAAAATATCAATCCAGAGTCTGTTGACTCGAAATTATGTGGAAAGTTGCTCTTGTAATTATAAAACTTTTTGGAGATATGATTGTATATTCTATAGTTGAATGACAATGTCTCAATTTCAATGATGTATGTTGTAATTAAATACTTTATGGTGACTATGTAAAATTCAAGTTTGGGATGTTATCTTATCTGGTACAAGTTTTGTATTATCTTTCTATTGTAACTATTTTATATTATTAGTACCATATTAGTTTCATGCATCTTAATTGTCATGAATGTAAGGGGTCTGTAACTAGTATTGCATATCCCGACATCTCAATTTATGTAAAATCCTAAGCGAGGTTGAGAGCATCACGCAAACACCAAAAACATACTTTTGGTTGGGATTTATCTTCTATTCATGAAGGCTCTCTCGATTTCGTTTGTGCTTTACCATTTTGGGTCTCTGTTACGCCATTGTTGAATCTCAAGGTAGATCTCAAAAACCCTAGCCAGAAGGCCAAAATGGTTTTTGTGTATGCTTCTCTAGGGTTTCTACAATGGTGACTTTTGTATGGGTTTATGGAAAAAAAATTGTAAAATTAATGACCAACCCATCACGTTCACTGCTTATTTGATTTACGTTTTGTGAAATATATGTGTTCTGCTATTCAATCTAGCTTTATCATTTCACTATGCTACAAATTTGACATGTTTATGCTTTCTTTCACTGTCAGTGACCAATTCATACAGATTCACTACTTGTTTGATTTGTGTTTTGTGAGATTTATATATTCTGCTATTCAATCTAGCTTTGTTTCAGTGTGCTACAAATTTGACATGTTTATGCTTTCTTTCACTGTCAGTGACCAACTCATACAGATTCACTGCTTGTGTGATTTGTGTTTTGTGAAATTTATGTGTTCTGCTATTCAATCTAGCTTTGTCATTTCAGTGTGCTACGAATTGACATGCTTATGCTTTCTTTCACTGTCAGTGACCAACCCATACAGACTTACTGCTTGTAAAATATATGTGTTCTGTTGTTCAATCTAATTTTTTCATTCTAGTATGCTACGAATTTGACATGCTTATGATTTGTTTCACTGTCGATGACCAACCCATCTGATTCTACTACTTATTTGATTTATGTTTTGTCTAATTTATGTCTAATTTATTCAATCTAGCTTGCCATTTGATTTTTATGAAGAATCTCACATGCAACTCTAATGTGCTTTGTTTCACTGTCAGTTACCTTATCATGTTGAATGTACTACTTGTTTGATTTATGTTTTGTGTTATTGTTGTGTAATTTATTCAATCTAACTTGCCATTTCACTTTATGTGTAATTTAAGATGCTCATGTGCTTTGTAAAATCAGTGACCTTGCCATTTTCTACTACTGCTTGTGAAATTCATGTTTTGTGTACTTTCTTAGGTTTATTCAATCTAGCTCTACATTTATGCTTCTATAAGGATTTTCACATGCTTATGCGCTTGGGTTTATGTGCTTTCTTGGCTTTCTTGGTCTTATGCACTTAGTTTCACTATCACGGACCTTGTCATTTGAAAATACTACTTCTTTGATTTCTATTTGGATAAATGTGCTCTAATTTATTAAATCTAGCTTGTCATTTGATTCTATGAATAATTTCACATGATTTATGTGCTGAAAATCACTGTCAGTGACCTTGCCATTTCAAAACATTGCTTCTTTGATTTTTGTTGAGGATAAATGTGCTCTAATTTATTCAAGTGAGCTTTCCATTTGATCTATGAATAATTTCACATGCTCTATGTGCTGAAAATCACTGTTAGTGACCTTGCCATTTCAAAGTATTGCTTCTTTGATTTCTGTGAAGGATAATTGTTCTGTAATTTATCCATGTTTGTATGCCATTTTATTCTCCTTCGAAATTAACATTCTGATGTGCTTTTAATTACCAGTGACCTTGGATCTTGCGAGGAAGCTTGTTTAATTTCTGTTGAAACCTAATTAGCTTGCCATTTGATGAAGATTACAAATGAAACATGAATCTATGCTTTGTTTCACTGTCAATGATTCTACAGCTTCTTTGTATTCTCTTTTGTATATTTGTACTTAGTTTCAATTTAGCTTGCGATTTGATTGAATATTTTAGCAGTTTCACATGCTCATGTGCGTTGTTTCATTGTCAGTGACATTGCCATACAATTAGGCTGTGATTATGGTTAACTTTTGTCTTATCATAAATGTGTAATGGCGGAGAAAGCTGTAAATGGGCGAGCTCAACATGGCAGGGGAACCCAGATGGTCATCTTTATTGTGAAGTTTTCACAAAGGAAATCGTTGTTCAGTTTTCTTTGCTGGATTAGTTTCTTCTTTTGGTTATGACAAAGTTGAGTGGGGATAAAGGAAATTTGGCACATACTCCATGGAAGGGTAACCCAAACGGCCAATCAATACTAGAAACTGATTGTTGCAGCCATTGAATATGTTGCCACTTCCTAAATGTCGCCACTCCTTTCCTGAGCCGGTTTGCAAAATCTCGTGTCTATTGATCTTGAGTTTCTAACATGTCTACTCACTGTTGTGTCTCTAGAATTTATTAGAGATGGATTTCTAAGACCATGGACATATGTACTTCATGACCCTCCTCAACCAGGACCCTCACATTGACCAGACTTACGTTAGTCAAACTCAACAATCTCCTGTACCCATTGAAGACTCTCCACCCCCACCCCAAATAGAGACTATCTCTGTAAAACAAATCAGTTAGAAGTGCAAACTTCACCCAAGAAGAAGACAAGTTACTTGTCTCGGCATGGCTAAATACCAGCATTGACATTATCCAGGGAACGAACCAAAAATGCACCCAACTTTGAGATAAAATTAGTCAATACTTCAATTATTATAAACAAAGTACAGCTGAACGTAGTATTGGGTCTTTAATACATCAGTGATCGGCCATTCAAAAGGTGACCAACAAATTTTGTGCAAAACTGGCCTAAGTCGAATGGTTGAATCAAAGTGGCATGATAGAGCAAGACAAGGTATAGCCATCCACTACTAATAACTTCTTGTAGATGCTATTTTTATATAATTTCTTAAAATTGAGTTTGGTGATTATTTTATGCTTGTCTCTTTAATTGCAAGTTTGACAAAACAAAGATTATGTACCAATCATTGGAGAATACCTCCTTTCCATTTGAGCATTGTTGACATCTGTTGAAGGACCAACCCAAATGGATTCAGCTTTGCTCAAAGGAAGGTCCAAAGCAAAGGTCAACGATATCCCCAACCCCGACTCGTAGCTTAGCTACATTTGTAGATTCAGTAAATGATATCGAGGCCAAAAATATTCTGGACAATGATGTTGTTGAGTTGGAGAGGCCAATGGGAAGCAAAGTTGAGAAAGCAAAATGAAAGGCTCAAGGCAGGCCAGCAGAGGAACATAAAATATGACCAAGAAAGAGAGGAACATAAAATATGGCAAGAGGATGAGAGACTGAGGTTGGAGTCCTAGAAACTAGAATTCGTCCGGTTACAAGCGGAGGAGAGAGTGGAGAGTGAGCGGTTGGAGACAGAGGAGCGAATCATGCTAATCTATGTGACTACCTTACCTGGACTACAACGAGCATATTTCCAGCAACGTCAAAAGGAAATCGTGGCAAGACGCAATGTTGAGAATTAATGGCTTAGTTTTTTTATATATATATATATAATTTATTTGTTATTGATGCATTCTCCAATTTGTGTAATTTTGACAACATTAATGAGTGAGTTTGCATCATTGGTTAGCTGTTATTGTTAGATAACTTGGATGTTTGTATGTTATACTTTGTAACTTTCGTAGTATTTATTTTGAAAGGTTAAAGTTTTTGACAATGATTTTGTGCATGGATCGAAGATGATAAACAAAACATTACAACTGCTTAAAATATTACAAATAATGAATATATTAAAACTTTACTTGGCATGTTCTTCAAGAGAACATTTTTTAGGGAAGGGTAATCGAAAAAGCAGGAATATCTAGTCACTACTAATAAAATAATAAATTATAGTAAATTGCATCTATTCTACTTTTGGGAATATAATTTCCATTGGTGCTCAATTAGGTCTAATTAGAGCTAATGATGTGCCGAAATATCTCTAATTTCATGATGACACTGAATGAACTCCATAAGTTGGGTTGTAGGATTGCGTGACAGTTGAGGAAGATCATCATCACCTTGATCATACTCAAACTCAAGACCGTGATTATCATCATGCTCGTCTTCAATGGTCATGTTGTGTATAATAACACATGCTTTCATTATATTTGTTAGATCGTTGATCTTGAACATTTGAGCAGGTTCACAAACGATTGCAAAGCGTTGTTAAAGAACCCTAAATGCACGCTCTACATCATTTCTTGCTGATTCATGTGCTGCTGCAAAATATTTCTTCTTATTCCCTTGTGAAGATGGAATAGTCTTTACAAATGTTGACCACTTTGGATAAATACTATCGGCAAGGTAGCACCCTATAGTGTAGTCATTGTCATTGATTGAGTAATTTACTGGAGAAGCATGCCCTTGGCAAGTTCAGTGAAAATGAAAGATCTCTCGAGCACATTGATATCGTTATGCAAACCGGGTAATCCAAAAAATGTGTGTCATTTCCAAAGATCTTTTGAAGCAACCACTTTTAATATGATAGTTGGTTCACAACTATGGCTGAAGTATATACCTTTTCAAGCAGTAGGACAATTTTTTCACTTCCAATGCATGCAATCAATGCTTCCTAGCATTCTTGGGAATCCACATTGTTCACCAACAACGATCAATCGAGCAATATCATTGATATTTAGAGGCCGCAAATACATTAGAAAAAACATTTACAATTGCAGTTACAAATTTTTTTAGGCTCTTGATAAGGTGTCAAAACTGCATAATTAAGTTGATAAAGTGACTAAATTGTTTAGCCAAAAATGAATTAAATACTTAATTATGCAGTATTTTATAAACTGGGGTCAATTGTTAAATCATGATATTTTGCACTTGAAAAGCTTGTAATGAAGCTGGCATACTCACTTTGTTAAGACACACCAAAGTTAATCTACCCATTTTACCCTTATTGAACACTTAACTAATTGTTGTAGGGGTAATTTTGGATTTAAGAACCAGAGCATGAGATTCACTAAGGGACATATATCCACTGGTGTGAAGTGGAGCAGCTTCTGGAAACTCACGCACGCGGACAACTATGGCACGATTTGGCTTCGACGCTGGTGCAGAGCAGCTTAAGCGAGACTGCAAGGGCTGGATCATGGCCTCATAGGCAGAGCAGCTCACGCAGGACTGCAGTGCCAGGATCGTGGGCTCACGAGTAGCACAAGACGCTCACTGTAGGGGCTGGAACGCACGACGCACAGTATAAAAGGAATGATTTTTTCGTGCGGGAGGTCTCTCTTTTTTTTGGCAGTTTTTTTAATTTTATTTTAGCATGCAATCAATGCTCTCTAGCATTCCTGGGAATCCACATTGTTCACCAACAATAATCAATCGAGCAATATCATTGGCATTTGGAAGCCACAAATACATTAGAAAAAATATTTACAATTGCGGTTACAAATTTTTTTAGGCTCTCTATTGCGGTGCTTTCTTTAATCCATATGTATTCATCCATAAAATAAGCAGTTACTCCATATGTAAGCATTCTAAGTACAACAGTTATCTTTTGCATGGAAGATAGACCGAATCTTCCAGCATTATCTCTTCTTTGAATAAAGTAGGCCTCGTAAATCTCTACCTCATTTTGAATACGAAGAAATAGAGGATTTTATCACGCCGAATATACTTACGATGTTGGCAATTGCCATGATAACTCAATGTTGATCCGTCATCATCATTAAGAACAACTTCCAACTCATCTTCAAATGATAAGTTAAGTAGCAATTTGCGGAAGAATGAACGAGTCATTTAAGAAGCAAGTGGAAGATGAGGGCGGAATGAAATTTCTCTTAAGATAAAATGAGACTTAGGTTGTTGAAGATGTGAATGGAACCAAAAGTTCTCTTATTTATACACAAAATTTTATCGTTAGAGAAAATATGACCATTGGGAAAAAGTTCAAAATTATTACCGTTAGATTTAGGACAAAAAATATTACCGTTGGAGAAAAAATAAAAAATATTACCATTGCAACACGGAGAAAATGTGTTACCATTAGAGAAATGACAAAAAATATTACCATTATATAAAAGACAAAAAATATTACCGTTAGACATAAGCCAAAAAATATTACTATTACATCTCAAACAAAACCATAATCTTGATTTTTATTTATCCGTTACAAATATCATAGCGTTGGAAAATGCACATATTCAAAAAAATTATTATTTTTAATACCGTAATAATTTAAAAACTATTATTGTATCCAGGAAAAAAATCGAATAAGTATTTACAAAATTAGGTAGAAGGTGATAGTTGAAAACATGAGGAAAAAGACGAGTTAGTAGTTAAGTTTGTAAAGGAAAGTGAGAGAAAAAAATAATAAAGAAAGAATAGAGAAATATTATTTTAATAGAATATAGAAATAATAAGGAATGAGATGTAAGGATAGTAATACTGTAAGGCATACATGCATCCTCTGTGTTAAACACATACTTTGCACAGGCCATGATCGATTGACCTTTTTACCCCTGTTCCCATATTCTGCTCTGCTAGGGTTTGTTGTGATTTGCAGGGCTCGTGACGCTGCTGCGGTGAGGCTGCATGGCAGCCATTGATGGCCATGGTTCTGGTCGTCAATCCTTTGCCGAAATGGCTGCTGCGACCCCACAGCCCCTGCCTGATATTCATGTTATTCATCGTGTACCGAAAGTCATGGATGGAGAAATTTTTTTCTAGTTTTTGAAAGAGGAAATAAACCGATCGGCTGAACCATTCCGCTTCTCTATCGTACTCAAGTTCCTTCGGCAAAGACCCTCCCTGGATGCCATCCGTGAATTTATACTCAACCGTTGGGGTCTGTCCTCTACTCCGATTGTCTCTTCCATGAAACTCCCCCGTAATGTTTTTGTAAGGATGAACACGGAGGTTGACTTCGTGAAAGCTCTGTCCCGTGAGTCCTGCGAAGCGAATGGAGTGGCATACCGTGCGTTCCACTGGTATCCAGATTTTAACGAAGAACATGAACCATCCAACGTCCCTGTGTGGATCTTACTCCCTGGGTTACCGCCTAACTTCTACCAAGAATCCTTTTTACGCATATTCTCTACACCTATTGGACGTTTTATACGTATGGATAATCCCACACGTTGTGCGACTCGGACGGACGGGGCTAGGATCTGTTTGGAGATGGATGTGGCCAAAGAACCCATTCATTATTTCTGGATAGGCACTCCTGGATTGCCAACGAGCCGAAAGCAGGAAATTCTTTATGAAACATTACCAGCGTATTGTGGAAAGTGCAGAGTGCAGGGACATAATGTTAAGACATGTCGTGTGGGGAAAATCACGAATGGTGAGAAAAATCGTGGCCGTAAGAAAGAAGAAACAATTCCTGGTGGAAATATAAATGGGAACGTGCAGAATGGTGAGACATCAAAACCGGCAGTTCATGAGAAAGAAGAGGGTGAGGTTGCGGAAGAGCAGGATACCGAGAAATTCATGTCCTCTGCTCAGGTGATTAAGGTTTTACCGAAACAGAAAGTCATGTTGAGAAAGAAGATGGAGAGCTTGTGCCCAAGGAGCTTACGGACAGGGGAGAGGTTGCGACCAATGCGGAAGCAGGTAATACTCTAAATTCTAAGTTTTCTTTTAGTCCCCAGGAACCAAACATTCTGATACTAAAGGAAGATATACCTGAAGATGACCCATGTTTGGAAGATATTGCTATGAAAGAAAACCAGGAAAATTTGTTAGAGGATTTTGTGTTGTCTGAACCTGATCCTGAGATGCACCCGCAAATTCTACCTCAGGACAAAGATTATTACTCAGATAATGAAGGCAAAACTAATAAAAAAAAAATATCAGAGAAAGAAATTTGAGAAAGTGCGAAGTTCTCTACGGGTCCTTACCCGTTCCTCTACTTTGCCATTATGAGTGAATCCATAATTGTTTGAAATGTCCGAGGCATTGGCACTTCTAGTCGTCGGTTAAAAAATTTGGTTTTTAAGTTCAAGCCTAAGCTTATTCCGATTTTGGAACCGTTCCAAAATCAAAACAAAGCTCTTCGGTTGATGAATTCTCTACATTTTGATTCTTTTATTTCTAATGTTGATGCTGGGGGTAAAATTTGGATTTTTTGGGATAATGTTCTTGATGTTAAAGTGGTGAGGACAAGCTTGCAGTTTATTTCTCTTCGTGTTAATACAGGGTCTTATCAGTTCTTGTGTAATATTGTTTATGCTAAGTGCAGCATGTATGAGAGGAAAGTTTTGTGGGAGGATCTCAGTTCTCAGTCTCTGGGTTCGGAACCTTGTTTATTTGCTGGTGATTTTAATATCATCCGTAATAATTCTGAGAGAATGGGTGGTTGTCCCCGTCCTAATGCCACTATGGAGGACTTCAACAATTGGATCCATCAGGGTGGCTTGGTTGAAATGAAATCAAAAGGTAAAAATTACTCCTGGTGCAATGGGCAGTCAGGCCTTGCTCGGTCTTGGGCAAAATTAGATCGGGTATTCATGGATGTTCCTTTGCTCTCTTCTTTCCCGAATGCTATTTGTTCTTATCTTCCGCGCACAACCTCTGATCACTCTCCTATGGTTATCGAATTTAAGATGGATCCTTTCTCTTATGGCCCCTCGCCTTTACATTTCCAACAAATGTGGGTGGACCATCCGCAGTTTTTACAGCGTATTCGTCAGGTGTGGTCTGCGACTGTTGTTGGCCAGGGTCTTACTAAATTGGCAATCAAATTGAAAAATACTAAGGTGGCTTTGCGGGAATGGAACAAAAAAAAATTTGGCCATACCACCATGCATATTACTGCGCTTGAAAGGCACGTTGAAGAGCTTGATCATAAATTACATATAAACTGGGATGAATCTACGGAAAGGGACCTCCTCATCTCGGCTGCGGAATTTGATATTTGGCTTCGCTGTGAAGATACAAGATTGGTTCAGATGTCTAAATTAAAATGGCAAATGGTAGGGGATCGGAATACAAAGTTTTTCCATGCGTGCCTTGCCAATAAACGGCGCAAAAGAGTGGTGGAAATGAGATGTTGGAATGGGATGGTCTTCACTTCACCGGAGAGCCTTCATCAAGGGGCAGTGGATTTTTTTTCTAACTTTCTGCAAGGCATGCCAAACAGATCTCTTCCGAATCTGTCAACTCTTATTTCTCCTGTTATTTCAGATGCTGATAGCGCTATTCTGTGCTCTGTTCCTACATTGAATGAGGTTTTCTCAGCTCTCTCTTCTATCCCTTCTAATAGTGCTCGGGACCTAATGGTTTTGGTTCGGGTTTTTACAAAAGTTGTTGGGAGGTTGTGAAAGAAGATGTCTTGGAAGCCATATCTGAATTCTTTGTTTCTAAACAGCTCCCAAGATTTTTTACGGCCTCTTTTCTTGTTCTCATTCCAAAGGTTGATAATCCTTCTGGGTTTGATAAATTCAGGCCTATCAGTCTATGTTCGGTATTTTATAAAATATGTTCCAAGATTATTGTTAATCGCTTGACAGGTTTTCTCGCTCGAATAATATCTTGGGAACAAGCCGCCTTCATTCCGGGAAGAAGTATTTTTGAAAATATTAGCATTACCCAAGAAATGGTCCACTCTATTAATAAGAAGGCACATGGTGGTAATATCATGATTAAGCTAGATATGGCTAAATCTTATGATCGAGTAGACTGGTCTTTTCTTATAGAGGTTCTTCGCTGCTTTGGATTCTCTTCTAACTTTTGTGATCTCATCAGAACCTGTATTTCGACTCCTTGATATTCTGTTATGATGAATGGTACTACTAAAGGCTTTTTCCAAGGAGGTTGTGGTTTACGGTAGGGCGATCCCCTATCTCCCTATCTATTTATTATTCTCCAAGAAATACTCTCTCGTCTCATTAAGCAAAGTGTGGAGGCTCGGAAATTTGGTCAATTCTCTCAAGCCTGAGGTACGCCTATAATCTCTCATCTTATGTATGCTGATGATGTGATGCTTTTTTCTAATGGTAGTTCCAAAGCCATCAAGGAAATTTTGGATGTGCTTCATAAATATGCAAGTTGGTCGGGCCAATGCATTAATCATTCTAAATTTGTCATTTATTGTTCTAAAAATATCCCCTCTACTCGTAAGAGTCTTTTACTAAGAATGACAGGATTTTCATAAGGATCTTTCCCTTTCAACTATCTTGGTGTGCCTATTATTTTGGGTCGTCTCAAACAGGTGTATTTGGAAGATATAGTGGCTAAAGTCCAAAAGAAAATCTCTGGTTGGAAAATGAAAATTCTTTTAGCTGGTAGTAGACTTATCTTATTGAGACATGTTCTTTCCAGTATGGCTCTCTATCTTTTTGCAATCCTTCAGGTTCCGCAAGCCACTATCAATACTCTTCATCGTATGATGAGTACCTTTTTCTGGGGGGAGTTTAATGGTAAAAGTAAAAAAAAATGGGTGGCCTAGAATTCTATCTGTCGTCCAGTGGATGAAGGTGGCTTGGCATTAAGAAATCTTGATGATATGCAACAAGCCCTTCACACCCGTTTTGCTTGGAATCTCATTCAAGGTAATTCTTTATGGGCCAATTTTTTTAAGGGTAAATATGTGGGTACCAAACCTTGGTCTCTTATTGACCCTAATAAGGGTACTAGATTTTGGAAAATGATTGCTAAATCTCTTCATTTGGTTTTGGATAACACTAAATGGCGTCTAAAAGAAGGAAATATTTTATTCTGGTATGATAAATGGCGGGAAAGAGGTCCTTTAGCTAATGAGATGCCTATTGTGGGTAATTCTCTCCTGAAAGTTAAAGACTGTAAATTATCTAATAACTAGGATGTGGATTTTATTCTCTAGTTAGTGGGCCCAGCAAATCTAGACGGTATCTTAGAGGACATTTGTAAAGCTAAACCAGGGTTGGATGTGTTGATATGGACTAAAAATGATAATGGTTTGTTTTCTACCAAGTCGGCTTGGGATTGTGTTCGTATTAGAGGTGGCTCTCTGGAAGGGCATTCTTAGATGTGGCATAAAAATCTTCCTTTGAAAATGTCCATCAATATGTGGAAAGCCTGGTATATGGCCCTGAGCGTTGATCATCACCTTCACCGTATTGGCATTCCTATTACTTCTCGTTGTGACTGTTGTGCTAATGGTCATTATGAAGACCAAAATCATGTTTTGTTTGCAGGTGACATTGCTAGCACTGTTTGGCATCATTTTGGGGCTAATCTTGGTATTGTTAACGGTCGTAATTGGAAAGATACGGTTCAGACTTGGTTTCGCCGTGTGAAATTAGCTTCTCAAATGGGCATTATTGTGGGTTTTCTTCCGGTGGTTATTACTTGGAGACTCTGGCGAAGGCGTTGTCTGGCGCGTATGGAGGGTCAATTTGAAACAGCCTCTGACATCATTCACTCTGTCCGACGGTGGATTAGTATTATTTGCTGTGATATGCACACTAGTTCTCACATATCTGGTTTTGATTTGCAAGTACTTGAGAGTTTGCAGGTTCAACCTAGTTTCCCTCCTGTTCGGAGTTGCAAAGTTATTAAATGGCAAAGGCCTCCGGTGGGTTGGGTTAAATTGAATACAAATGGCAATAGTTTGGGCAATCCAGGAGACTCTGGCATAGGTGGGATTATTAGAAATGATCATGGTAAATTAATTCATGCTTTCTCTGCATTTACTGGCACAAGTTCTAATAATCAGGCTGAGCTTGTAGCCCTCCTTCATGGACTCCAGGTTTGTAGGTCTTTATATCTCAATTATGTTGAAATTGAACTTGATTCTATGACTGTTATTTCTTGGTGGCGTAGTAAAAGATGTGGGGTTTGGTACTTGGAGGACTTTTGGGAAAAAGTTCTTGAAATCATGAATTCTATGACCTGCTCTATTCACCATGTTTTTCGAGAGGGAAATAAAGTTGCAGATTGGTTAGCCAAAAATGGGGCTTCTGGTAGTGATTTAGCTTTCTCCCATTTGATGGAGACTCTCTGAATTTTGCGTGGCCTTATTCGCATGGACTATTTCGGGATACCTTCGCTTCGTATTACTTAGCCTTGTTTTGTTTTTACTTGTAGTTTTGTCGTTTCTTGTTGAATTATTTTTTCTAGTTTTTTGTTTCTTTTGGTATGCTGGGATTTTTGGCTGTACCCCAAATGCTTGTTTTTTGTAACCACGGTTTTCCTCCGCCACAAGTGAAGGTTATTAATAAAATTGGGGAGGGGTCACTCTTGGACATGTGACTCTAACTCTTTAATAATTTAAAAAAAAAAAGAATGAATGAGATGTAGGAGGTTTTTGAAATATGGGTAAAATTTAAGAGAAAATTTTATGAAGTGTGTTTTAGCCAAAGTTCAGGAGAATTTATAGGGAATCTAGTATGAATGCTCTTATATATTTTACTAGACCTAGGTAAAGAAGATTAATTTTATTAACTTGCCTTAAGGCTTAAAGAGATGTTCAAGGCCTTTTCCCCATACGTTTTTTTTTTTTTTCAAAGAAAAGCCAAGGTCACATGTCCAAGAGTGACCTCTATCCAAATTTATTAAAAAAATCCTCACTTATGGCGGAGGAATACCTGTTTGTAACGAAGATAAGGGATGCCAAATCTATCCATGCGAATCAAACCCCGAATTAGGCCTTGAATGAGATCAACGTCACAAAAATCCGAGCTAATACCTCGAGTTCCTTGCTTAGCCAAACAATCAGCCACCATATTAGCTTCTCTAAAAATATGCCGAAAGCAAACATTTAGTTCACGAGCCAGAACTCTAATTTCCTCCCACAAATCCCAAATGAACCAATATTTGCACACCCCCGAAGCTAACCAACCGACTAAGATCAATGAATCCGTCTCTACTAATACATTCCACAATCCCATATCTCTGCACAACCAAAGGCCATCAACCAGTGCTTTACATTCAGCGATATTGTTTGTGGCATGCCCATAAGAGTGCATGAACCCCGCCACAACTCCCCCCAGTGGTCCCAAATAATACCACCCCCACCGGCGTCACCCAGGTTACTAGAAGATCCTCCATCTACATTCAGTTTTACTCGCCCCGCTCAGGAGGTTGCCACGCAATTAGCCTCACTCGCCTAACAACAAGAGGGACAATTGGACAGGCTAACAGCTCAATAATGGCCTGATCATGAGCTCCCATCCCCCGAAAAGCTTTAATCTTACTAGAAAGGTTTCTAATTAAAGTCTTAACAACACGAATAACATTCTCCGGATTAAAACTAATACCTTCCATTCGTACTACACGACGAGCTCTCCATAATGCCCAAGAAATCACAATGGGGAGAACCCCCCGAAGCCACCCAACCTGCTTTGATAACGAAGCTTTTTGCCACCAAAAACTCGTCATTCCCTCCTAGTTCCGGATATGAGGCATTCGCATACCACAAGCTAGGGCTGCAACCCGATCAAACCGTTTCATATTTGGGGCCGACCCGACCCGAACCGCACGAGCCTGGGCGAGTAGCAAACCGACCCGACCCGATGTCGGGTCAACCCGTTATCATTTTTTCTTTCAAAAAAACGAAGGGGAAACAGAAAATTATATCACAAAGCAAAAATCGCAAATCTCCTTCTAAAATATTATTGAGTGTTGAAACTTCGGTGATCACATTCGTGTGCCCTAAATGCGGTGAGTTTGCTGTTGAAATTGTCAAACCCAAGATCGTTGAGCCGCTTGAATTGGAGTTTCTGGAGTCCCAGAGGCCTATAGAGAAGAAAGAGAGAAGGGGGACAAGGAGAAGACGAAAGAGGGGCAAGAATCGAAGGAGAAAAACTCGTAACACTGAGGAGCAAGAATCAAAGAAACGGCTTGAAGATGCTCACCCACCTTCTTAACTTTATCAATGAACGAATTATAAGACAGTTCCATCATTTCCAGCCAACACGTACCTTTCCTGCTATGTGTACACGAACATACGCGCCTTGAGAATTGCCCCCTCCACTTCCCCCCGTATCTTCAAGCTAAATCTGCAGAAAAGACAACAACTTTTCTTTTATCTTCAGTGCTTGGCCAGCGGTGTTGTGATTTTGTTGAAGCAAAAACCCATCGATTAGATCGTAGTAGAGAGAGATATGTTGAGGAAGATGAACGTAGTGGGGAGAGTCGAGACAGTTCCATCAATAATGAGAGAGCTAGGGTATGATTTGTGTATTTTAGGCGGGTTGAAACCGGCGTTTTACGGGTTCGACCCGAAAATACATTTCACCCGTGTGTTATCGGGCGGGTCGGGTCGATTCATTCGGACGGGTCGGGTTTACGGTTTTTCTGCACAGCCCTACCACAAGCTTCCGCAAAATATTGCCAAACTTTTTTTGCTCCTCCGCCCTCACATAAAATGTGCTGAAAAGACTCTTGTTGTGGCTGAACACAACACTCAACACTTCGAAACAAAAGGAATACCTAAATGCTGGATAATGTCATCAACCGGAATTGCCCTCCTCTTAACTCACCAAACAAAAAATGATATTTTCTTTGGCAACCAATTCTTCCAAAGCCATTTCTTCCAAGGATAAACATCCTCATGTTTTCGAATTAAATTCCAAGCTGACTTGGTACTAAATACTCCATCAATCGATGGTTGCCAAACACAACTATCCACTCCCTGCCGTATACGAACTCCAGAGTCCCAAATTTTACCGCAAACGTCTTCTGGAATTAACTCCCATAATAGAGGCATGTTCGGTCTTAGCTACTGTGAAGATTTCCACTACCTGCATATTAATATTGTCAACCACAGGAAGAGATGCAATCAATGGCCTCTCCCCTTAGCCAATTATCCAACCAGAACTTAGTCCTCCCGTCCTGAATGATCCACCTTGAATGCTCTAGGATTTTCGGCACTCTCTCCATGAGCCCCTTCCAGAACCTAGAACCTTTTCGAATCTGCATCACAGAAAAAATGTGAGAGTTTCCCACATATTTGGTAGAAAAAAAATTTGACCACATCGATTGTTCTTTAATTAATTTCCATGTAAATTTCATAAGCAAGGATTCTTTGACTTCATGAAGATCCCGAATACCCAGCCCACCCTCTTCAATCAGCAAGCAAATGTTCTGCCAAAATACCCACTTCCTTTTTCGAATCTCCATTGAAGATCCCCATAGGAAATCAGAAAAAAATTTCTTGATCGTTGATAACACACCTTTTGGCAAATTCAAGACTGAGAGCATATGAACAGGCATACTGTTCAAGACATGTTTGATGAGCATAATTTTACCACCAAAAGAAAGAAGTTTACTCTTCCACCAGTTAACTTTTTTTGAATTTTCGCCAAGAGAGGGTCAAACATTTGGATTTTCATACTGCCCACAATTAAAGGAAAACGCAAATTTGTATAAGGCCAACGACCCTCCTCGAAACCCAACATTAACTTCAAACCATTTTTGCGATCAATCGAAATAGAAGAAGATAAGAACATCGAAGACTTACTTGGATTAATCAATTGTCCGAACATCAACTCATACCGATTCAAGACTCCCATAAGGTTCCAAATAGATGCTTTCCCTCCATTAGCAAAAATCAGGATATCATCCGCATAAAACAAATGTGAAATCAAAGTGCCTTCACCAAGATGAAAAGGCTTGATACGACCCATATTAAATTCTTTGTGAAGCATACGAGAGAGAATCTTCCTAGATAAAATAAATAAGGAAAAAGGGAGTCACCTTGTCGAAGTCCACGTGACGCGACGCCTTGAAAAATCCTTTGGTACATCCATTAAGCATCACCGAATAAAAAGAGGATGAAACAACATTAAAAATAATACTCCTCCACTTTTCTGAAAAACCCAATCTACACAAGATCTCTAGGAGAAAGTTCCAGTTAACACGATCACATGCTTTGACCATATTTATTTTCAACATAACGTTTCCCCCTCGCACTATCCTATTGATGCCTTGAACCAACTCCTGGGCCAAAGAAATATTCTCAAAAATACTTCTACCTGAAATAAACACATCATGTTCCGAAGATAATTTTATTCAATATTGGTGCCAAACGACGAACCATAATCTTCAACATTATTTTATAAACAACTAACAAAGACTGATGGCTTAGACTTTGTAAATTAATTGATTAATTAGACTTTGTAACTCCACTTCATCAATTCGTAACTTCATCTACCTTGTCTCTCCAACTTTTTTCTTTTTCCTCAATTATCCCACAATGCAATCTCACCATCCCATCCCATTATATTGTGAAAGGAGAATCCACAATTTTTGACGGCCAACTTGCAACAGAACAAAGTATCTAAAGCTTTGACGCCAAATCAAAAATTGCATTTACAGCTATAGAAAGGGAAACATTCCATGAATATACCTAAAAAAGGCAGCAAACCTGATGTAAAGCGACAATGGCAAAACATAAAAAGGATGTTAACTGGCTTCCACCAACTGTTTATTGTGCATCACATACATAACATTTGAAAGATAAAAGGTAGTAAAAGTCACATGTCACGGCAACTAAATAACTTAACCATCAGTTGGAATAGTTCAAAACATAGTAAATGTAACTCAATACGAAATTACATCCTGTCCTTGGAAAGAAATATTTAAAGATCAAACTCGACAATAACAATGGAGGTTGATTCCACTAAGACACATTACCATGACAATATTTCAAAAACAGGACACAAAAACTAAAGCGAAAGAGAGAGCAACGAGGCTGTTGAGGGATGATTCCCTGGCAATCAATCTCACTGAGGTTTATAACTGCTTGCTCCACGGGTAAAACGACTTACTTGATCAATAATGATCTGTTGAATTTTACAGCTTGTCTTCGAACTCCGAAAGTGGGGTCATCTGCTCCTTCAAGCCCTTCCTCTTGCGAATGTCTGTCACAAGCACTGCTGCCTGTGATCCAGATTCCAAGGGATCAGATGACATCATATCCCAGTGATCGAAGACACATTGGGGGAAAGCCTGCCCTGAGGTTGCAGCCCTCAACGTACTTGAGAATCCGAAAGATTCAACGACAGGCAGGTATGCCTTGATGTTGTAAAGAGGGGTACCAGGCCTCTGGATTTCCTCAAACACATGCCCACGTTTCTGGTTAAGAACACTGTAGATACCACCAAGTGCCTGTTCAGGAGCTTGTATTTCCACCAAGTACACAGGTTCAAGAAGCCTGGGTTTGGCAGTCAGCTGGGAAGCATATATAACCCTCCTGGCAGTTGGAATGACCTGACCACCACCTCTGTGGATGGCATCGGAATGTAGAACCACATCACAGACTTCAAAGCAGATACCTCTCATGTTTTCTTCAGCCAATGCACCTTCCTTAGAAGCCCACTGAAACCCGGCCACAACAGAATCCTTAATTTCATTCAGGTACTGAACTCCCTTACACATATCCACTACCATATTAGGGCCAGTAGTCTCCGGGCCAAAACACCAAATTTTCTTCGCAAGATCCTTATCCCAACCAAACTCCTCAGACAAGATTTTGGAACGAACTTTAGGATCATCCCTTGGACCGATACGGCCATCATCAATGGCCTCTGCAAGCCCCTCTTCCAAGGGACGTGCTTCCATGTACAAACGGTTGTGCTTGTTGGGTGACTTGCTCATCACGGTACGGGAAGACTTCTCAAGGACTGTCTCACGGAAGGATACAACAGGATCAGACTTGATAATCTCTGCACCACCCATGAAATCATCCTGCAAATCCTTCAAACAGATCTCAAGGTGGAGTTCTCCAGCACCAGCTATGATGTGCTCTCCAGACTCTTCAATAGAACAGACAACCATAGGATCTGACTTTGCCAAACGTTTCAGTCCTTCAACAAGCTTCGGAAGGTCAGATGCAACCTTGCATTGAACAGCCACACGCACGACAGGCGATACAGAGAACTTCATGGCACGGATTGGGTGTGCATCAACTTCCTTCTCATTTGTCAAAGTAGCATTCTTGGTGATATACTGATCCAACCCAACCAAGGCGACCGTGTTACCGCAAGGCACGTCCTCTACTGTTTCCTGCTTCTTCCCCATCCAGATAACAGTTCTCTGCACACTCTTAACATACAAGTCCTTCTTTTCCCCGGGCACATAGTTGGGACCCATGATTCTAACTTTCAGCCCAGTCGAGACCTTACCAGCAAACACCCGACCAAAGGCAAAGAACCTACCCTTATCAGATGCAGGAATCATTTTTGATACATAGAGCATTAGAGGGCCCTCGGGATCACAGTTTCTGATGGCATTAGCATAAATATCATCAAGGGGACCCTCATACAAGTTCTCAACACGATACTTTTGGGCCGTGCCAGGAGACGGAAGGTGAAATATCATCATTTCCAACAGGGCACTACTAGCTGGCAGCCAGGTCTGCATGACACGTTTCATCAATGCCTTTCCCATTAAATCCTTCTCATCTGACTTCATGGTGACACCAAGCTTCTGCAACATTGGCCACAGCTTGTCCTTCTGATCATTCATGCAAATGTTGATTATCTGCTTGATAGGTTCATAGCAGAACTGAACAAAACCACGCTTGCAGGTAGGAGACCCAGTGTTCTTGCTGGTCCATTTCCTTGTAGCAGGATCAAAGAAGTTTTCACCCCAGAGTCGTTCCATCATCTTGGCCTCATCCACTCCAAATTTGGAGGCATACATCTTGGCAAAATTAGTCAGAGTAAATGCCCAACCATGCAAACCTGCGGAGAAGGCAACCGTCCCCTTCTCAGGATAAACCTGAACATCACCGAGGAGGGGATCTTCGTACGTGGCCATGATGACATTTGCATTCTCAATAACCCTCTGGAATGTTTGGTAAGCCTCCTCTCCATCAACCTGGAGCTCAAGAAAACACCTGTCCATCTTGTTGACTGTCAAGACAGGTCTAATTCTTTCTCCCAAGGCCTGTCTAAGTACGGTTTCTGTTTGGACACAGACACCTTCAACACAATCAACGACCACAAGTGCACCATCAGTAATGCGTAGAGCAGCAGTAACCTCAGATGAGAAGTCAACGTGCCCAGGAGAGTCAATGAGATTGATGAGGTATTCATTCCCTTTTCGTTCCCCCGTGTAGCTCTTCAGAGCTTCATCAGTCATCTCATAATAGAGAGAAATACCAGTAGATTTAATTGTGATGCCACGTTCTGCCTCATCAGCACGGGTATCTGTCATCCGGACATCACCCGCAACTTCTTGTGCAATAATACCAGCAGCAGCCACAAGAGAATCAGTAAGCGTAGATTTCCCTGTTGAGGAGGCAAATAAGAACATCAAGACTTGTATCAAGCCAACTAAAGATGTAATATAATGACAGATAAACAAGGATAGCACGTTATATTAACCATTGTTAATATGATGAAATGAGCACAACTAGAACAGGTCTAATAAACCCAAAAGAAAAAATAAAGAAAAATAAAAAGAAAGAGAAATCCCGTGAAAAAAAAACCCCAACTTTAATTAGAAGTATAAACCATCCATATGTCTCTCTTGTCAAGACCCATTCATGTGTTTCAGTAGCCATGAATATGGCACAAGCCCAATATTTTGGTCAGGTTATACGAACAAAGAAAATATATGTAAAATCCCATACCATGATCCACATGGGCAATAACAGACATATTACGAATGTTGTGTTTGTAGTCCATAATCCTACGGAGCTCATCAGCCGTAAACTTCACCTGCAAGTGTAAACATATTTCTCCACTCAGATCATGCACCGTTAATACAAAGAAAATTTAGAAACCAAACAAACATTATTAAGATAGAAGGCACTTACCATCTTGACTAGTCTTCAAATGACAAACAAAAAACCTTGAATAATCAAATAGCACCTGCCCACCAAAACAATTAAACGTCGCATTAATAAAAATGGCAGAACACTCACTGGGAAACAAGCATCAGAACAGACATAATAAAGTAGTTTAATGTCTTCATCCATTCCTCAAGAAAAATATGGAACGTAAACTCAGTTAGACATTTGCTCTCGCTGTTTATAATTTTAAAACCGAGATTTTCCATAAATTAGTAGTTTTTAACAAAATCATGAACTTGTTTGAAAAATCATATCCAATTAAAAGCTGTGGTTACTTTGAGGACTACTTTTGAAAATCAGGTATCAAATTTACAAAAAAAAATGGATTAAGTTTAGAAAAAACAATCATTTACCTAATCGCAGAAGTTTATCCTTGTCATCGTAAATTTCAACAAAATAATATTCAACAAACCTCTTCAATTATTGAATTCGTAACTAGGTTCTCCTCAAATCAAATAAAGCATTCAAAAAGAAAATATGTAGCAATCAAACAAGTAGCCGGAAACCAAACAATAAAACCTGCGATCACTATTTTCACTATACGACAACTCTCACGTCTAATAAAAATTACCATGAGTCAATACTACAGTTATAACCGATGCCGAAACTGACATACCACAGCATCTCAAAGAAAAGCATGAAATCTGATCTATAAACACATCATAAGCAAATACAAAAGTCCTCCGCTGACCCTAGCGAGAAACAGTTATACTAAGCAAAGAAAAATTACTCTGCTGAAAATTCACAAAGCTGAATACAAGAACAAAAGTCAAATACTTAACGACCTTCCAAGACAAATCAGATACGCACAAATCGTAGGCTGAGTTTGGCAATCGGGAAAAACTGAGAAATATTTCGCAAAAAAAGAGGTGGAAAAGGAGATAAAAAGTTCCTGATCTAATACAAGAACCGAAGCACTGACCTCAGACAAACAGGAATTTGAGAAAAGAGAAATCTAGAGCAATTGCTTGGAAAATACGCGCAGGTAAGAGCGAGAGAGAGAGTCGCCTCAGCCGTCTACAATAGTGAGGCAGCGAGGGTGAAAGAGATGAGAGGATACAAGAGAATATATTAGGTGCTGAAAGGCATATGCGATTCGTGACGCCCTGATTTTAGGGTTTCTAATCGGGCTGGGCTTCTAAATTTAGTCATTTCTAGCCCAAATCAATTTCTCTCTCTTTCATTTGTATGCACGAGGGAGTTTTCCCCCGAATTAAGTAACAAATAGTCAAATATCCATTGAATTAATGATAAGCGATTTTTTTTTTTTAAATATTAGGTACAGTTTAAAGATATATAAATCTTGTATATTTTTTAAAAGAAAATATAACTCATTATTAAAAAAATAATTTTTTTTTATGTAAGCTTCAAATCTACTCACTTTTTTTATAAATTATGGAAAAACTTGCGTACTCTATAACTGCAAATATCATTTTTCGTTTAAAATCATGAAAATTAATAAATATAAATTTTAAATTTTATTTAAAATTATATTAATTAGATCAAATGGATTATGTGGGTTAGTTCAATCTATTTATATGAAACATATTGAAATGAGTAGTGTTGTGTTAACTTAGTTCTAATTAATTATTAAAAAGATTAAAACGGGTGACGCGACATGTTAATAGATTGTGTTAGGACTTAAAATTCTAACAGTTTAATTCAACAGGTTGTGTTCTAATTGATTTATATAATCAAATGTCTATAATTTAATACTATACAAACACAACCTGTAAACACAAATTGTCACCAGTAAAGAGTTTTATTATATATAGTTACTTTTGTGTACTCTTTGTGTATTTTATTGATGTAATTGAATAAAATAATTATTTTATATTAAAAAAATAATTGAACCAATCATATTAATAAAGTGTATAAAAAATATATAAAAGTGACTGTACATAAAATTTTTGTTTTTCTTATATTCAATTTTACTTCTTTTTCCTATTACTTGCAACCCACGTGTCAAACTCTAGCTTGTAATCCAGAGTATACAGTTTTTTATCTCCAAGATTTCTTGGACCACACGGTCACGGGTCAAATTCTACTGCAGGAGGATTTCTAAGAGCATTTTCATTGGCTTAGCCAAAGGTGAAGGATGGCTAAAATTTAGATAATCTGTGTCAAAAAGACTCCACATTGGATTGGGTATCTCTAAAACAATTTGGATTTCAGCTACAGTGCTTCATCAAATATAGCTAACTACAATTGCTTCATCAAATATTAAAATATTAATTTCTCACTCCAAGCAAACAAATTAAATTAATTAGAATATAATTAACATTTAACATTTAGAATATAATTATTATTAACATTTAATAATACTTTTTTTAATATTAATTTAATTATAGTATAATTATTATTAACATTTAATAATACTTTTTTTTAATATTAATTTAATTAGAATATAATTATTATTAACATTTAATTGGTAGAACTACAAAATGTGATAAAAATAAATTTAATTAATTAATTAATTGTTAAAATAATAATATTTTATTATTATATAGAGAGTAAATGGATAATCCAATGTGGGGATTGAATTTAAATGGAATAGGCAAATGTAAATTCATGTGATATTAGCTAAAATTTAAAGATGCATTTGACCAATCCAATAATAATGCTCTAAACGAATAATGATATGGATTCTAGTATCCATTTACTACTTTTTTTTTTAATTTTTTATTTTACTTAATAATTAAAAAAGTGAGTATTAGTAAAGTTATATATTTTTTTAATTTTTTTTAATAACTAAGGATGTTAAAAAAATACTTAAAAGAAAATAATAAAGAAAGAAAAAAAACTTGAAATACACTTGGGTAGTAGATGGATAGTAATAAGATAGTAATCCTATTACTACCCTTTCTAAACACCTCGCAAGATATAGAAAATTTAAAAGAAAAATTTTATTCACCATTTGTACATCACATATAATATGATTTTTTATTTTACGTTTATTTTGTTTTCTTTAGTAAATATGTAATGTATGGATGATAAGTAGATGAAAACAATTAGTTTAGTAGAAATAAAATAAAAAAATAAAAATAAGTGTGATGTGAAGTATGTAAAATAATCAGTAGCAAAGTTGAATTCAAAAACGACATGCAACTTAAGACCCGTCGACGGCAGCTGTTCGGAACAATACCGCCTAACACAATCTTGGTGGATAGATTTGGGTATGTAAAATTTAGATTTAGTTATTTCAAATTTGAATCCTTTGTTTAGATTATATATTAAGATTCAAATTTTTAAAATCTTTTTAAGAAAAAATACATTGAAATTAATTCGGTGTGATTTCGGTCCAAAACCAAAACCACACTGATAGTTTATTAAGAGGATGGTGCCGACCTAAACCGGCTGACAGGGAGAGAGAGAATCGGCCGGAATCTTACTGTCGGTACCGATTGGTTCAACAATTGGTCCGTCGGTTGCTAACCCATCCCTAAATTCACATCATAAATTCAAAACAAATCAACCAAAATTCACAATAAATTCTAAAATTCACAACAAATCAACTCAAAATTCACAACAAAATCACAAGTCATAACAAAACCGCAGGAGGAGAGGTAAACGGGAGAGATGAGAGGTAAATCGTGAATGACAGAGAGCTCGGAAAGACGTTTCAAAGAGGAGAGAGGAGATATGAGAGAGCTTGGAGAGGTGGGGGACAGGCCAAGGATGAGAGATCTCGAAGAGATAAGGGACAGGCTGAGCGGCATGAAGGAAGAGGGGAGGGGAGGGCTGCGATGTGAGAGAGGAGAGAGAAGAAAGAAATAGGATCAGGATGAAGAAGAGGGAGGGGAGGGGAGGGGTTATTAAACCCTAGATCTAAACGACGCATTTTTGTGTATTAAACCTAACAGCGTCGTTTCACTTATATATATATATATATATATATTTTTCTATACGTTATGTGTAAAATAACATCACTTAAATCATTTAACTGAAACGACATCATTTTACCTAAGATATATATATATATATATATATTATATCAGCCAGTTTGATGGTTTGAACCTGATTCAAATTAGGACCAAACCGGCCGACGTCGATTTCTTGCATCTCCTATCGCCAACCGACCGATTCTAGCCGGTTCCTGACTCTAGTGGCTGATTCTTGTCAGTGACAGTTGGTCCCTTCAATTCCTATACACCCCTAAATTTTCTAACCTAGTATAAAAAAAAAAGTAGAAAAAAATAAAGAAAATACTGTATGGACAAGGGCTTGTAGGAGGGGAAGAGTGGTAGAAAAAATTTTTAAAATTTTAGATTTAGATCCATGGTTGATGTAAAATCCAAATCCAAATTAAATCTAAATCCAAATCCTTATATCCAAAGACAACCCTAAAAATAAATCCTCTTCTTAAAAGAGATGAGGCTTAGCAGTAGCAGGGGCACATGTAATCCCCCATCTCAGCCCAGTTCAATCGGGATGATGGCATGTGGCACCATTGAGATGTATCCTAATATAATATCGAGAAGTTTTATCAGCATCCAAGAAAATAATTGAATCGCTACCTTGCTCAACTTCATGTTCCATTATACAGACCAATCCCAACAGATAAAAATGATTTTTCAGCTGGGTATGATTTCAAGCCAAGCATCCTCTTAAAAGGTGGAACAAAGTAACATTAACGGAGACGCCTCAATCATGGCCAAAGTATTACAAGGTTTTGCCAGTTTGAAACAAGCTATTTTGCCTTTTTAAGCAGGGTAGAGGTTCGAAACTCAGCATCATCTCGGATGAAACTCCACCAAATATAGGTTAGGGGGATAGTAGTGGCATGCCAAAGAGCATGAGCATCCACAAACCCTTGATATGGAGGGAAATCATAGATTTCTAGGAGCATTGCAAGGCCACCACCTACAACCACCACCCACAACTTCCAGCGAGACGGATGTCGTGTGACACCAGCCCATATTGCCCATAGGAGAAGCTGGGTCACACCCATGAAAACACAAACTTTCATGTTCCACCCTGTCAAATGTTAGAAATAAAGTCGTCATAATAGCACGAGAAAAAAAAAGGTTAATTACAGGAAAACTTAGGAAAAGAAAATGAAAAGGATGTAATTCATTCAGATGCTCTCTCTATCAACTCCCTACCAGTGAATAACCAGAAATATCTCACCATAATTATAAACAGAAAAAGATGTAATTCATTCATATAATTATAAAAGATAACTTTAAGCCCAGATAGTGGACATGTAAAGACAGGGATTATACCATAATCTAGTTTATAAAAGTTCAGGTACAATATGTGGGTGGTCACAAAAGCGAGCAGTGGAGCAGAAACCATGACTCTGGCAGCCTCATTCCTCACATTGAAACATCTTAGGATGGCCAGAATAAGGGAGTACCCAAGTAATGCCACTGCAGAAGAGTAGTCCAGCTTCTCTGTCAATTCCACATCTCTGCAGTTAAAAAGGAAATCATAATGATAAGAAGTGTGATGAAACGTAAGCAGAAAATTAGAAAAGAAAATGGCAGTAAAACAAGCAGTAATACATAAAGCTATAATACTGCATTCAGTTGCCGGAGTGGCTACCTTCTCGTTTGTGGTGGGTGAGCTAGGGAATTAGCAAAGTTTCTAACTGTTTCTCATTTTATGAGTTTGATCAGAGAATTAACGTTTTAACAGTTCCATAAATTTCTAGCATAAATTTATAACTGTTTCTCATTATAAGCTTCTATACTTTCTATAATTTGGAAGGCTGCTCCACTTTGCCTTATGTGGACAATGTGGAGGAAAGTTTGTACATTTGAAGGCATTGAAAACTTCATTATTGAAGTCAAATCTGCTTTCTCCGTTCTTAGTACGTGGTCTGTCACCATCAGAAGGGTTTCTGTTCCAGGATTTTTTTTTTTTTTAATTTGTAAATTAAATTGATATTGGATTGTGATTCATCAAGGAGCTTTCAGAAATTGACCACATATACTTGAGTTTCTTCTCATATTAATCAAATTTTCAGTACTTTTTAATGATTATTACTAAACAAAATATATAAATCTATATAGCTAGTAAACATCGAACAGACTTTTATATGTGATCTAAACTCTTTCTATGGTATTCTGTCAACATTTTTTTTGTATAAACAAACAGATAGTTATAAATGTCATTTGAAGAAGAAAAATTGAAGCAGTAAAAAAACTATTGTTGGTGGATTTGATACCACTCAATTAATAATTAAATTATTATAATTATGATAATATAGATCAAAGTGAGTTGGGGCATAAGAATATGCTGCAGTTTCAATTTGTTAAACAGAGAGTGACTGGCTTGTCCTCTAACTCCCATCATGACAATAATGGACATGATGTTTATATGAACAAATCAGCTATCACTCTTGTACTTTTGTTAATCTAGAACAGCCCATAAGGCTACAAATATACACAATTGTATCATCCCTCATACAAAAAATAGATGTAAAAAGAGACTTAAATATCGTACAAGTATATATTTAACGATATTTGGGCAGAGAAAAGTATTTCTTTGATGGTGCTTTGGAGTCAACCGTATTAGCATGCAACTATTTTGAGCCATTTTGGATTTTTACATCTACAAAGGGCAATTTCCTTAAAATTGAGCAAAGTTTCTACATCTGACCCTGACCGGTTTCATTCTAATTTAAATTTCTAGTAATTGTGTTATGTTTGATTGCATTGTTACCAACATTAATTATATTGACAATCTTCTGGTGACATCCACACATTCTAGCGACAAGGTAGACATATTGGATTTATGTGGGACTAACAGCGACCTGTGTCTTTATACATGTTACATAAATTTTAAAACAGGTTAGTGTGGTAAAAAACAAAAACCATCTACAAATCCAGTTTCAATCCAGCATTGACAAGTTGAGAGCCTTAGTAAAGAGTACAAAATATCTAGACAGATTATGCAGCTAATAGCATCAATTATTCATCATCCTAGTTGAAGGGCCATTGAGCCAGATAAACCTTCTAAGCGCAGGAGAGCACAAACTAAAATCAAACTAAACATGTATTCATGTGGGTCTGAATGTGTAATTGTTTATGTATTTGTGTAAATATAATTATTGATGTGTGTATGTATAAAACCAAGATTTAAGCAAACATGCACACATTCATATACATGCCTATATTTATAAAAGAATAAAGAAAACAAAATTAGAACACAAAGAACTTACCGACTATGGAAAACAACACTCCAGAACCAGGAGTTCATCGAGAAAAACCCATAGATATGCCACAAACTGGCAAATTCATAGTACGCCTTTTTATTCATATTCAGGGGCAACTTGTAGTATAGAAGGATGAAAAAGGATAACCAGCCATGAAAATGCATTGCAAGATTTAGCGCAGAGAAAGCTACAGAAACAGGCTCCTGATTGATTAACATGTCAAGATATAAATATATTAGCATCTAAAACCAACTCCATATTAAATATTTAGTTTAGGTTATCAGAAGGCAAACCTGAATCCCAAACACACGCTTAAATGGCCATTTACCATGGTATTTGACAGGGCCCTCACCCAATGCTTCTCTTTCTTTCTCTCTGTCAAACATACAATAGTAACGGCAATCACTTTGGCAATCCCCTTGTTTCCACTGCATGTAAAGGGGTTCTTGCATGTACCATGGACCATCACTGGAGACACCTTCTTTAGAGAAATTGCAGTCTGGAAAGCATCTTTGACCAACACATCCAATTTCTTCACATGTTTTTACACAAGCTCTAAAAATCAAAACAAAAAATAATATGATAATTGTATAAGGTAAACAAAGGCAAATTTTATCCGCATGAATAACTGTCATGCAAAGACCAACATAAAACTAAATTAATAAAAGAAAACAACGACAAGAGGTCATATTCAAGGCACTTGTGAAACTTAACTATAGAGACGTGACAACACAAATCCATATAAAAAATGGAAATACAAACGCTTTAGCTCTTCATCTTATTCCGATCAGATCTTGTTTTAATATTAATTACATTTGATGAAGTCCATAATTAAGGTAGACATTGTGTGAAATATGAGAACTGGCACAATGCCAAAGATTATTAAAAGCTGTTTATTACACATGGATATCAGAACAAGGTTACGCAGATAGGAAATCTCCTAGGACAACAATTACCATCTATCTGGTTTCAGCTCAAAGACTAGCAAATCATTTGGATTTATTGCGTTTAAAGAAATGTCTCTCGGAAATAAAGAGAAGAAAACTGTTAGCAAATGAGTTTATATACATATATATATATATTAGCAAATGAGTTTTTAAAAGAAGTAGAAACAATGGAACAATGGAACAATGGAACAATTAAAGAAAATCTAAACCCCACAAATTAAGAAAAAATAAATTGACACCCTCCATCAAATGTAATTTTTTAAATAAATAAATAAGAGGCCCACAAAATGCTTCAGAGAAGGAAACAATAAAAAAACGCCAGTGGTTCCTACAAAATGTTTAATAAAGGATTAGAACAAGGTTGGAGTAAATAAGCACCCATACCTGCACAAATCTAAAGATACCCTAGACTACTCATCAAGGAATTGATGAGGACTGGCAATGGCCATCACTGAGAGCATAGATAGCAGTCCAACGATTAGATTGGTTCTGGTAACATTGGAAAATATACTCTTCCACTTACTGTTTTTTCTCCTCAAGTATCAGAAGTTAAGAAACTTACATGCATGCTTGGTTTGTTTATTTGGGAAAGATATGATCATTAAGAAAAAAATAATTGTAATTTAATTGTTAAATTAAAAAATAAAATAATATTTTTATGAGTATATAATTTTTTAGCTGTATTTACTTTAAGAGAGGTATTTTTTTGTAAGAAATTTTTTTTTATTGAGATGAATAAAAGTCTAGGTGAAGCCTGAGTACACAAGACATATACAAGAGTGAGTGCCTATCTAGGTGAAGAAGAAATAGATACAAGAAAGTGCTGAACATTAAGACCATTGGAATCTATAGCTATAGTCCACAGAAACAGCATGTTGAAGAAGAGACTTTTGAGCTCCTCCATTGAGCGCTCCTTATCTTTGATCATTTCTCTCCCTCAAAATTACTTCGATCAAATTCCAATACCCTCTTTTGTTCTTCATTTAATGAGGCTGGACATTCAAATTGCACCCTAGTCCTCATGAAATGCAGTAAGAGAAAAACTTATTCACTAAGCAAGAGTAAATTTTTTAAGTGTTTGAGATTGTTACCTTGTAACTTCCATTAGTTGAGACCAGTCACATGTGGTTTTGCCACATGGTCCACACCACAAAATTGTTCAATTTCGTAAGCAAATAAAATTTAAAAATAAATGATCAACGTTTATAAAGTTGTAAAAATAAGTTATCAATAGGCATGGTTTGATGTCCCTATTTACGATATTTTTACAATTACTTGCGGGACCTAGCTTTCAATTAACCCTGCACTCAAGAATTTGTTTCAAGCTTCACAGTGTAATTATTGAATACCTTGCTGTGGGGGGGAGAGGTCCATCCAGGATCTGCTCTCTCCTTTAAAGATTCAAATAGGTTAGTGTCACAATTCAGTTGATCGTGCTATTAGTGGACCGAAACCATAGTGGGCTTATGTAATACCACGATCCCCAAGTTTAAAAATAAAATCACTTCTAGAAATTCTCAGGGAAGCCGGAGTGCTACTACTGAATTTGACTAAAAAATATTTTTTTTTATTCTAAAGGAAGCGTCGCGTACAAAGATTTCCTATAATACAATCATTCTTTATTAAAAATACTGAAATCATATATGAGAGTGCGCGGAAGTATTTATTAAAATTTTTCAAAGTCCGTGTTATAAAATCATAACTTAACATCTGTGTACATGATCTAGGCCACTGTCACACCTCCCTGGACTAAGTCTCGTCCTGCAGCTCTAGCTTCATAAATATTTTGACCTGGGGTGGTTTAAAAACATAAAACAACTAAAATGAGTCGATGACTCAATAAGAAACTTATCATAACGTAAACATACTTAATATAAGGTTTTTCATATGCTGAGAATTAAAATCATGATTATTTATACGTATGCTTATGACATGCATGACGTATCTTGGCTTACTTGACTTATCATACTAGCCCACACACTTAACCCTGTGTATAATGTTGTGCACTTGCCACACATCCAGCGGTGCAAGGGAAGCCGCTAATAGTATTCTAGCATACTATTGTGGACCGCTTAAGTCTGTGGCTTTCACGTTCACCCATAAATCGCATTGGTACCATGCATCTAAATGGTCATCTTATCAAATTGTTATAATCTTACATTTGATTTTATGGAAGTTTACGTGTCTTATGCAACGTGAAATGCATGAGATGCATAATACATACATAACTATAATATGCAAAATAAAACATGATGAATAACGTGCTTGCAAATATCATGACATGAGTGGTACATAAACACTAGCTTTCAAAGAACTGACTTTAATAATAATATATATAATTAGCTAACGTATGCTAATCTTAATTTATAATCAAGTTACGTATCTCGCAGCGTTAATCCAATATTTTCGGCATGAAATTGATCACGTGAACTAGAAGGACAGAGAAAACGTGAGAGATGTTGTTAGAGGAATGATGCAGTCGGCTATTGGCGTTGTGAACGTGGGACACGCACGTTGCTGGACTGGGTATCTTGGGTTCGGCCACTGCACTTACAGAGGCTTATGGTATTTTCCAAATAAGACACGGAAGGAAGATATTTATAGAGAGATCTGGGAGAGGGTGCCGACCAGTTCGAGTTCGAGTTGGACTCGGTCGCGATCATTCAAGAAGAAAATTTGAATTTTAAAACATGATCTAATAGTTCATTCAATGTATGACTGGCAATGACTGAGACTATGTAAGGGACTTTAATCAGTGATATTTTAAATTGAAATAAATTTCTAATGACCGATCTTTAAATTCTAAAAGGAGTCTAACTCGTTCAATAGATAATAAATGAGATTTAACCTAGTTATTGAACCTAATTAAAACTCCTAATCAACCTCAATAATTGATCGTTCGTGGGCTTATTCAATATAGCCTATTAAATATAATTTAGGCCCAATAAAAATTATCAATATTCCGACCTTAGAATTATTGGGCCGGGTCGTTATAGCTTAGGTTGGTTGGAGTCAATTTAGTAGAGCATGTTTCGGCCAGTGGCCATTTCGTTTATTTACATTGTCGATGTGAGTCAAACCATAGCCCATTTAATGCTTGTTAAGAACTTGTATTCATTTTACTGTCATTGTTTAAGTTGGCCTCTGGCCCATTATAATAGAGTGTTAGTATATGTAGTGGAGGGAGGCATTTGTATCGATATGCAAAATCTAAATAAAAAAAAGCCTATTTCCTTTTCTATCCTCATCTTCTTCCTCTTTTCTCTAGAGGTCCTCCCCTCGAAGTGAGCAATTCTCAGTGTATTTTCATCAAGCAATTTGGGGTGTGTTACAAATTGGTATCAGAAAAGACACCAGTCTCTATGCTATCAACCCACGGAAGAAATTATTGCATCTCTACACAAAATCAAGGAGCAAGTAGAACAAACACAAGAAAGATGCCAAGTTATCCTACAAAAGTTAAAAGATTTCAGGAACAACTGCAATGAAATTTTAAGCTATTTGGAGCATGAGGTTTGTGCGGTGCAGGAAGAACTAACAGCGGCGGATTCCTAATTAGATCGCCCCTTCGACCAAAATTGCCTCTCTCAGATCCAGATTGGGATTCCTAATGGCGAAACTATCAAAGGTAACCACGAGATTTCTGTGCCTGGTCTCAACACTGGCAATTCCAAAACCAAGGATAGAGCCCGAAGAAGGAGAGATAGAACAAGCGAAGGGCTAGAGAGAAAAAAGAGATGTGCAGTTTTGGGAATTTCTTAGAGATGGAAAAGAGCACCACTGCCACTCCAGCCTCAAGCTTCATGCTCATATTCTCATATTTGGGAGTTTGATCCCGGTGGAGTCAATTTCCAATGTCTCCGTTTCTCACACTCCCTTTTCTTCTATGACCACAAAACCTTCTGCAGCCCTCTGTCCTGGCTCCGAAAAACCATTCTTAGAAACCAATATTTTCCTCCATTCTCAGAAATCTTTGAAGACCCATTTTCATTTGTCCCCATCAGTCTCGTATTCAATCCTAGAACCCACAATCTCAGCCACATTGCAAGGTGCACGACTTGCAATGGCCTGGCACCTCCTACCGTTCCTATCAACAATGGTGGAAAAACAGATGCTTCTCTACTCAAATGGGCATCGAAGCCTTGCATTATGGGCATTGATGAAGTTGAACGAGGCTCTATTTTAGGACCTATGGTGTACGACTGCTTTCACTGTGCTTGCTCCCCTCAGAAAACTCTTTCCCCGTCGAACCTTGTAGATTCAAAGACACTAAAAGAAGAGAGGAAGGAGGAGTATGACAAGGCATGGGCCTGCCTTTTTAGGTGCCCTAGCAGTCTTGCCTCAGATAATACACTCTCTCAGATCCCAACTGAAGGGAAAAATAATTGTTTGGGCAAGGATGAGAGTGAAGGTAGTAGGAACTTTGTGTTGGCGTTTGAGAGAGATTACAACTTTAGGAGGCCGAATTTTGCATGTGCAGGGTTCAAGATGTGTAACAGCTTGGAGGCTTCGTGGTTTCCATTCAGTTATTTGGATATGGCAATTACGAATCAGAGGAATGTGCTGCTCTAGCAGGTTGAGGGACCAAAATTACTTGAAGAAATGCTCATGATATTATAGAGAGTGCTTGAAGAAAGTGCCCCTATTCTTGTTGCCTCACTAACCATTCAGCTAGAGGATCTTTAGGAATATGAGCAAAAGCTCTTTGGATCAAGTGGTACTGGCAACCTTGTTCCACTAGTCTTTGCACTTGCAGGCATGCCTTTGTTTAGTTTATGTTTTCCCAAGGTACGCTACTCATGTGAAAATGGTTGAGTGTAGGGATTTGTTAGATCAAAAAATTTGTTTGATGAAATGCTTGATAGAGGGTTAAAACATGACAATGTCACATCCTCAATCTTACTTGTGTTTGAGAATGTGTTTCAGCTATTTGGTGGAAATTAACTGAGTGACAGCCAAATCCAAATAAAGTTAAAAAAACGTGGAGAAGGTTGTCATTTGTTCTTTGGATCTTGATGAAGCAAAGGTTAAACAGTTTAGGGATACAATTGAGAACAATTATTGGCTTGAACTCCTTGTGGATGATCTGCCTTTATGGGGTATGTTGGTGTGTTGCATCCAGTTAAGAATAGTGAGAAGCATGCCCTTTTCACACATAAGAACCTTTTTGCTCCTCATTTATTTGATGTATTGCCACCTCATTGGCCTTTTGATAGAGGAAAAGAAAATGAAATGGTCCTGAGATTCCCTCCTCGCCTACTATCTATTGTGCTCTACTTTTATTCTTCCCAATTCGCTTCTTTCGTTGAAACCGATTCCTACCCTAGTCCCCTCAACCTCGATCAAATGGCGAAAGAAGCAATTCGTGTTCTCGTTACTGGAGCTGCAGGACAAATCGGATATGCTCTCGTCCCTATGATTGCTAGGGAAGTGATGTTGGGTCCCAACCAACCTGCAATCCTACACATGCTTGATATCCCACCTGCTGCAGAGGCATCGAATGGGGTGAAATGGAGTTGGTGGATGCTGCATTTCCTCTACTTAAAGGTGTTGTTGCTACGACTGATGTTATTGAGGCATGCACTAGGGTTAACATTGCAATCATGGTTGGTGGGTTCCCAAGGAAAGAAGACATGGAGAGGAAAGATGTGATGTCAAAAAATGTGTCAATTTACAAGTCTCAGGCTTCTGCCCTTGAAAAGCATGCAGCTGCAAACTGTAAGGTTTTGGTTGTTGCCAACCAAGGAGACACCAAGCACTGATATTGAAGGAATTTGCACCATTGATCCCTGAGAAAAACATCACTTGTTTGACTAGACTCGATCATAACAAAGCCTTGGGCCATATTTCTAAAGAACTAAATGTTCAAGATTCAGATGTGAAAAATGTTGTTTTTTTATAAGTAAATGTTTGACTAGACTCGATCATAACAGAGCCTTGGGTCATATTTCTAAAGGACTAAATGTTCAAGTTTCAGATGTTAAAAATGTTGTTATATGGGGAAATCACTCATCGACCCAGTATCCTGATGTCAACCATGCAACAGTGAAAACACATTCGGAGGGAAGCCTGTCCCTGAGCTTGTTGCTGATGATGCATGGTTAAAGGGAGAATTCATAACTATCGTTCAACAATGTGGAGCTGCAATTATCAAAGCTAGAAAACTATCAAGTGCATTATCTGCTACTAGTTCTACTTGTGACCACATATGTGATTGGGTAATTGGGAAGCAATTAAATTTCTCACTCGTTAATGTAGCTGGAAATGATGTTGTACAGGGAATTAAAAAGTTCATACTAGCATTTTTGCAGCAACTCATGAGATTCACCATGCTCCAACGCCTAGAAAACTTGAGATCGCACTCCCAAGGTAAAGATGGCAAGGAGATAACAGATGCTGAAATTCTAAAATGGCAAACAGCAAAGTGAAGAAGGTCACAATTGATTCTGAGCCTTTCAGGCCCATTAAGGTGTCTCTTTACCTCCGTGACAACAAATTTCACACAAAAACACTAAACGAACTTCTAGAATTTGATGGAAAAAAGCTTGTCTCAGCTACAAAGGAAGGTTTGAAGCATAACCGCACCTTGTGGGCAAGGTGCTTGAAGGGGGAGGGTTTATAACAGTTTAGTTGACTGTGCTAGTAGTGGGCTGAAACCATAGTGGGCTTAGGTTGGTTGGAGTTAGTCCAGTAGATCATGTTTCGGCTAGTGGCCATTTCGTTTATTTATATTGTCCATGTGAGTCGGTCCATGGCCCATTTCCTGCTTGTTATGATTGTTATGAACTTGTCTTTATTTTACTGTCCTGTTTAAGTTGGCCTCTGGCCCATGAGTTAATAGAGGAGTGTTAGTATAGTGGAGGGAGGCATTTGTGTCAATATGCAAAATCTGAATCAAAAAAGCTATTTCCTTTTCTATCCTCATCTTCTTCCTCTTTTCTCTGGTGGTGCTCCCCTCAAAGAGAGCAATTCTCAGTGTATTTTCTTCAAGCAATTTGGGGTGTGTTACAGTTAGGCTGTTAGTTGAACCATTACCAACATGTAATAATATGTCAAGAGGCCAATGTTATATATTTTGGTCCTCACATAAATCTAAACAATGTAGAAACATTAAAAACTATTGAATACATAGATTAATAATGCACGAAATCATTACACATCATCTATAAGAGTATATATATTTGATTAAAGATCTCCTCATGCTGGAGTTGGCAAATCGGACTTATTCAAACAAATAAGTCTGAATAGGCTTATATTGGGTTTATGAAAGATTGATGAGAACATGTGAGAATATTATGTTTATCATGCAGCCCTTTCCTTTGACAATATCTGGATAATGTCATTAGGAAACATGCATGGATGAAAAGCACACAAACAAGGGCATAATTACTTTTACGTAGACACACAAAGAACTCCACCTTTCCAAAGAAAGGGGACCTTAATGCAATAACCTCAAATGTAATCTTTATTGATGAAACTAAGAAAAAAGAAAAGAACAAACCTATTGCATCATAATTCCTTCAAAGAAATGTTAGGACAAAATAGAAACAAAATTACCTATAATGGGGATCAACATCACCGGCACTGGCATCTAGACCTCCAAGAAGACATGAAAGCACCGCAACGAAAGAAATCAAATAGCGATCCATCATCTGTTTGAAAAATTAATCAAAACACAAGGTTAGAATTAGATCAAGAACAAGCTTTAAGGTCTAGATTATGATAGCGGCAGATCTTGACTAAAGTGCACTTTTATATCTCAACATAATAACCTTTTAAAGCTAATCTTTTCTTCGTCTTTTCCCTCTTTTTGGAGTGTGTTGTGGGCGAGGGAGAGAAATACTTCAACGCAGATTTGATTTCCACTAGACAATGGAGAATGAGGCCAAAGCGAGGGAGTGGATATTGGAGGCAAAAAGAGGGAAGAGCATTCCACCAGTCAGTGAGGTTGCACAAGCAGATAAAGGGGATGTTCGGACCTCACTCATTTTCCTCCGCCTCCTCGTAATAAGGTGGGTAACGCGGAAACCTCTGATCGGTCAAAATAATGGTAACTACGAGCTTTGCGAACTCTTGCTCTGTTTGAAAAGTAAGTTGAGATTAGATTGGAGGAAAGTTAAAAATTTAATAAGATAATAAAAATTATTTTTAATATTATTTTTATTTTAAAATTAAAAATTAGGTTATTTATTATATTTTATTTGAAAATTTAAAAAAATTATAAAAATTAGATGAATTGAAATGAAATTAGTTAAGATAATTTTACTATCTAAACCAAACCTAAATTGAATGCCACACGCTATAGAAAAAAAAAAAAAAATTGGCTCAAACTTATTGAATACCTAATTTCTTTAATAGTAAGACTCTTTTGTGTTTTCACTCAAGATCTTTTAAATAATTAAAATAATATTTAATTTTATCTAAATCTCTTTTATAAAATCCATTCATGTTAATGAATAAAGAAATTAAATGCAATTACATTTTTTTAACAAAACTTAGACCTCATTTAGATGAGATAAGATAAAAGTTAAAAGTTAAAAATTAAAAATTGAATAAAATATTTTAAAATATTATTTTTTAATATTATTTTTGTTATTTAAATTTGAAAAAATGGAATTATTTATTATATTTTGTGTGAAAATTTGAAAAAGTTGTAATGATTATATGAGACGATATGAAATAAGATAGTTTGGTTTGAGCCCTTAGTTTGTTAATTTAGATGGCTTAGAGCCCTTTTAAGCAACCCACATTGGGTACCCCAAAATTTATTGAGTTATTTTGTTGAGTGTGGCTCGACCTTGGCTCGTCCCTGACTCGACCTTGGCTCGAGCGAATCCCAGACAGATTATTCGCTCGACCTCCACTCGACAGTCAACTTGAGCCAACGCCAAGCAGATTGTTCACTCAACACTTCGCTCAACACGCCATTCAAGCGAATGTTCAGTTTTAGGACTTCTCACATCGTGGAGTATATATACATGCTATATTTTATGTATTTTACGAGTTGGAGTGTCTTTGAGCAGCTAGAACATAGAGAAAAGAGAGAGAACTCCTTTGTGAGATTTTAAAGCTCATTGGGTGTATTGGGGCTTTAGGAATTGAGGAATGATTCGTGATACCTCTCTTGTACTCGATTTTGTAATAGTGAATTCCTTGAGACCGACTCTACCAGTAGAAGTAGGCTTGTTCTAAGCCGAACCACGTAAATCATGATATATTTTGTGTGATTGTCGAATTTTCTTTTATTTGTTTCCACTATTATATTTCAAATTAGTCGCTGATAACCAATTAATCCCAACAAACTGGTATCAAAGCGCCAGGCTCTGTGGAAGATCTTAAGGGATGGCTATGAAAAAGTTTGAAGTTAAAAAGTTTGATGTTCAAAATAGTTTCAGTTTGTGGTGCATCAAGATGAGGGCCTTGTCACGACAATAAGGGTTGGCGAAAGTCTTGGAAGAGAAGGAACAAAGGAATAGGAAGAGAAAGCTCTTAGTGCATTTTTTTATTTTTTTTATCTCTTTCTATGGAGTTTTGCGTGAATTGGCCGACGAAAAGACCTTCTCGGTTCTTTGGAGGAAATTGGAGAGTCTGTATTTGAAGAAGTCACCCACCAACTGTTTGTATTTGAAACAACAATTGTACACTCTTCGAATGAAGGAATGTACTCCTATGTCCGATCATCTAGATGAATTTAACAAAATTATTATGGATCTAAGGAATATTGATATTAAGCTTGATGATGAAGATCAAGCTTTAATTCTGTTGTGTTCGTTGCCTATATCATTTGATAATTTTGTGAACCCAATGTTGTACGGTAGAGATATCATCTCCTTGACAGATGTAAAATCTGTTTTGAATTCTAAGGAGTTGAGAACAAAATTGAGTGTACAAGTTATGAATAATCAAGCCAATGGCTTCTTTGTGAAATATTCCTCTTGTAGTAGATCTAGTGGAAGAGGTTTAGATCAGGGTGGGGGCAATTCTAGTGGCAGCTCTAAATTTAAAAAGAAAAATGTTAAATGTCACTATTGTCATATGTTTGGTCATTACAAAAATGAGTGTCCCAAATTGAAGAATTAGGAGGAAGGTAAAAGTTCATCCAATGTTGTTAGCGTTGAAGAGCAGTCTAACAACTCTGATTTTGTCCTAACAGTCAGCGGCTCTAGCGACCGTTTTGGTGACAAGTGGGTCATGGATTCAGTTTGTACGTTCCACATGTCTCATATGAGAGATTGGCTCACTACCTACAAATCAGTCGACGGTGACTCCATTTTGGTTGGGAATGATATGGCTTGTCATATTGCTGGGATCAGTTCAATCAAGATTAAGTCCCGTTTGGATTCAGAAAGTATTTCATCTTATCTCATCTCATCATTACAAATTTTTTCAAATTTTCACAAAAATTATAATAAACAATTCAACTTTTTTTAATCCAATAATAATAATATTAAAAAATAATATTCTAACAATATTTTGTTAACTTTCATCTTTCATCTAAAATTATCTTATCTCATCTCATTTCTGAATTCAAACCGACCCTAAGATGTATGATAGAACTGTTAGAACTTTGTCTAACGTTCAACATGTTCCATCTTTAAAGAAAAATCTTATATCTTTGGGCATTTTTGACTCCTTTGGTTATCAGTATTCAACTACAAGTGGAATCATTCAAGTCTACAAGGGCTCTTCAGTGGTAATGACAATAAAGAATATAGATGGTCTTTATTTTCTTCTTGGTGAGATTGTGATTGGTGGAGCTGCATCTTCAGACGTTCTAGATTCAAGTATTACTCGTTTATGGCACATGTGATTAGGCCATATGGGTAAATGAGCATGGTCATTTGTGAGTAGGCAGTTTTTTCTTTGTGTGATCAGAAGACAGGGAAGCTTATTTTTTATATTGGCATTGTATTCTTGTGAAGCAGTGTAGAATCAGGCTTATTACAGTTTATTTATTTTTTTCTGATTTTCAAGATACATCTTGTGCAAGGTGGTTCCCCATTTGTACTCATTTTTGTTTGATAACCATTTTGAGGAAAGGCTGGAATTGCTTTTGAAGCAGTGAGTGACGTGTTTGATGTGTTTAAGCCCTTGATAATGCTAGTGATCTACAGACAAGAAGGTAGAGAATTTTTCAGACTGTACAGTTGGGTCCACTTCACAGAAATGGGATAGTTGAATGGAATTAATCAGACTCTTGTGTAAGAGCCCGTAATATGCTTTCGGATTTGCCAGGCTTGTCTATAGATCTGGGTGAAGTGGTTAACACAACTTGCTATTTGGTGAGCCCTTCTCTTCCATAGCTTTTCAATTGTTGTTTCCACGGGAAAAGAGAGTAGGATTATAGCAAGAAGGTAGAGTTGCTGGGAGAGCTTCACAATAGAGTGCAGGTAGATATGCTCATGCAGCCTTTGTGGTGTACTTTGGCAGAGAATATTTGTTGTTAGTCTTCATGTATATTTAGAAGCCATTGTTCAAACACGCAGTCTGTATAGTGGTGCATTGCTTTTGTGTGAAGAGGTTGAACCTCTTCATTAGGACCAACCTTGTGATTTGCTAAACTTGTCTATGGAGATGAAGACTTTTGGGTAGAAATGGGTTTTCAAGAGATAGACATTGTGTGTTCCATTTGGGAGTTGTGGAGAAGTTTTGTTTTTTTTTTTTATCTTTGGTGGGGCATCTTTGATTGTTTGTTGTCGAATGGTGAATTTCAATTTGATGTAATTCATTTTTTGTTTTAGGTTTGATGAAATTCAAGCCAAGGTGGAGATTTGTTGAGTGTGGCTTGATTCCTATTGAAAATGTCAATACTTGGCTTGATTGTGGTTCGACCTTGGCTCGAGCTAATTTTGGTTCAATAATCTGCTCGAGCAAATTCCAGACAGATTGTTTACTCGACCTTCGCTCTACAATCAGCTCGAGTCAATGCCAAGCAGATTGTTGGGTCGACACTTCACTCAACTCACCGCTCAAGTGAATGTTCAATTTTAGGGCTTCTCGCGCCATGGAGTATATATACATGTTATACGTTATGTATTTTATTATTGGGAGTGTCTTTGAGTGGCTAGAACAAAGAGAAAAGAAAGAGAACTCATTTTGTGAGATTTTGAGATTGGGTGTTTTGGGGCTTTTGGAATTAAGGAGTGATTTGCCATACCTCTTCTTTACTCCATTTTGTGATAGTGAATTCCTTGAGATCGACTCCGCTAGTGGACGTAGGCTTGTCCTAATCTAAACCACATAAATCTTGTGTTCTTTATGTGATTATCGAATTTTCTTTTGTTTGTTTATACTATTTCAAAATAGCTGCTGATAGCCAATTAATCCCAACATAGTTTAAAATACTATGCTATATGTTCGATTAATTGAGACATCCAACACACTTTCTCTTCTTGAAGCTGACTTGGCATCCTCAAGATTTGGCTAAATACAAACTTTAAAACTCCTTGAAGAGATGCATGAAATGGTTTTACAATGAAAGCTCATTAAAATATTATCTAGCAAGTTAAAATATAACTAACTTGACTGAAAAATTGTCTGTATTGGTATAGGCATGGGATAGCCATCACAACTTTTAGCTAATATATATATATATATTTATATATATATATATATATATATAAATAGAGTAATGATTTATACAAATCTCAAATAGACAAATCTCATGTATTCTCTTTATAAAAAATAGACCCCACCATGAAAAATGTAAAAAGTTATATTCTTTTTTAAAATGACCCATTTTCTTACAAATGGCTTGTACAAAACTTGTCTATTTAGAGTTGCCGGATTCACTAACAAATAAACCGATTCTGCCCTAAACAACTTCTCTCTCGCCTGAGGCATCATCTCCTCCCCTTTTCTCTGTGAAACGATTATGCCCCAATAAGGGTGCTACCCGACCCCCCTACGGGGCGGGTTAGCCCCCTCCCAGCCCCCACATGTGCAAGGGCTGGGGTTTTCCATCCCGCCCTCGGTGTGCAGGGGAGGGGTACCCCGTCCGATATCGGGGTGCGGGGGCGTACACCCAAGTCGTCCACCCTCCCCTCCCCGGGTGGCAGCATAAATGGGCCATGATGACTTGCATAATTTAGTATATTTTATCACTTCTTAATTTTAAATTTTAATCTAATTTTATTTATTTTTAGATTTTAGGCTTCATTGTTATCATTTAAATTTATTTCAAATTTAAAGAAAATGAAGACTTAATTTTACAAGCTTATCGTTTAAGAACTCTCTCATTTAAATGAAGATGTTATTTGAATATAAAAACTGCTAAATAAAAGAGAAAAATGCATGCAGGTGTTGGACGCGGGACATAGCAGCTTTGACTTGGTCTTCATGGCTTGTGTGCACTTGCATAGTTTTCGGCTTCTGCGCGCATGTGGGGCGATTGAATTTGGATGACTCATTTTTTAAAATGGGAAGAAACGGAAGGGACGCACGCACAAAACGGAACACAGCAGCTTTTGGCACGCGGACGAAAAGCTGGAATGCACGGACATGAGAAAAAAAAAAAGAATTTGAATTCTGGTTTTTTCGAAAAAGAAAGAACGACGTAATTGAGGGAATAGAAAACAAAAAGGAAAGAGAGCGGAAGAGTAAAACCAAGAAGAAAAAGACGAAAGATAGCATATTTTTTTTGACTTTTTGCATATTTGACGAGAGACGATTTTTCTTTTTGGTCTTGGACGCTATGACTGGGACTGGGACGACATGAGTATTTTTTCAGTGTTTATTTTCTTTCATTCTTTTTAAAAAATTATAGTAAATTTATTTATATTGAATTTAATTTTTAGTATGAATTAAATTTTCTTTATTCTAAAAAAATGATGTAATCTAGTTTTTAACTATACTTGTTTTTCTATGCTGATTTGAAATAATTTTCTTCTATATTTGTCTAATTTATTTTGAGCTTATTGCTTCTAATTAACTGACCATTAATTAGATTATTTTGATCTTGTGATTTGTTGTCGAAA